>NC_136907.1:11774567-11922875 GCF_949606895.1 Notothenia rossii
TTCCCTGTGTGATGTGCCAGCTCCTCACTCCGTGTTCTGTAACCTCCTTTGTCATATTATTGTAAAGGGCAATGGGCACTGAGGTGTCAGTGCCTCTTCATCTCTGTCTTATATTTCATGCTTGCTTCAACTTGCCTTGTACAAATCCTCCAAAGCACTTATTTTTCTATTTCACACCAAAGGTATGGTTCTATTAACCCATTCATTCTCCTATTCAAGTCACCCTATGTAGTTTGTTGTGCAGCAAGGTCATGAAAACACATACACAGTCAGTAGGTTCACACAAGTAAACAGACCTTGGCAGGGGTGTGTATCCAGATGGCAGCGTTGAAGAGGACATGGTCACAGAGCTGTTTGAGAAGAGGCGCTCCATGAGGTAAACCATCCAGATACTTGGCGAAGGACAAGAACTGTTCAAGGACCGCTCTGGTGATGTGAACCCGTGACGACTGGACAAAAGAAAGGGAATATAAATTGGGATTGGAATGGTCACTCAAACACCTGTTTTAACTCTCAAAGGGGCCCGTTTATTTTTTTACATGCACAAAAACCTATACAACACACTACAGGAAAGGGAAAACACAAAAAGCATGAGATGGGCCCCTTTAAGTAAAACTGTACCGTTCATTTAAAAACACACCTTAATATATGTTTAAGGGCAAGATATGACCAAAAGAGCACCAATGCATATTCTTTAAACTGTTACAAAAAAGAAGTGCATCCATACAGAAAAGTAGATGCACATTCGCCATGGTAACAGTTTGATATTTTAGTGACACAGGAGGCATACAGAGTGAATGAGAGTGTCAGCACAGACAGAAAACAGGATTAAAGGGAAAGAAGGAAACAAGTGAAACAAGTGTAACCGTGGTTACAAAGTGCCTGTGGTGTCTAACAGCCAACGGTGATAAGCATTTAATTGAGTCTTTCATTTAATTAGCATACTGTGAATTACTTTTATAGCAAGAAGATACAAGACTAAATTATAACAACATATTATTAAAAAAGAAAGAGTTGTATACTGCATAAAAAACTCAAGTGAAATTTGTACAACTAGTAGTTAAAGATATCAAGTTCAATACAACAGTCCTATAACAAACTCTCTGTTCATGAATAATACCACATTTTGTATTTAATGGTTAATTTGGTGGTTTTGGGCTATATTGCATTACAGAAGGCCTTCTCTTATTGGCTCATTCGACACAAATTATTAGAAACTCCTGGCTGTTCCTAAAAGTGTAAAGTGAGCGTTTATTTGGTGTTCCAGAGTAAACAGCAAATCGTAAAGGGAAATGTATGCATTATGAAAACGATGGAATTACCAGCCTTGAGAAACTTAGTTGAGGACATTGTAATATGAAACATAAGACATACTCTTCACCGCTGAGGCCGATTACTGACCTTCTCAAGCAGGTACCCAATCACCAGGAAGCCTTTCCCACCAAGCATTTGCTCCTGCATCGCCACTGAGCTCTTCAACAGCTCCACCAGGAAGGCCAGCAGGGTGGCACTGCAACAAACACAAGGTACACACACACTTTAGGGAAAAAATGTTTAGAAATTACCCATAGATTTGTAAATGTTCGTATTGGAGTATGAGTTAAAGGTCCCCTATTATACGGTTTTTCATCAATATATTATAGTTCTCAGATAAATACAAAACATGTCTCTGAAGTGTTTGACTTGAAACACCAAACAGATCGTGCATTGTAGCATCCCATAATCCCCTCTGTTTCAGCCCTGTTTCAAAAGGGCTGATTCTCTGTCTGTTACTTTAGATGAAAATAAGGAGCCCCTCCCCACGCCCCTCTGAGAGATATTTGGCTAAAAAGAACACAATGGTGCTCTAGGAGGAGATTCAGGTGATAAGGTGGGGGGGGGGTTACCTTGGTTGGTGATTGGCTAATGGTTACACAACCAAAAAATCGTTATGACATCATAAAGTGTCCAAAATCTGATCAGCTCATTTTCAAACAGGTGTTTATATAAATAGATCAGGACAAAAAGTGAGCAAATATTTTTCCCTGAAACTTTCAGAATATATTTACACAGAGGGGACACATGTTGATGTATAAAAGACATGAAAAAATAGATTTTGCACAATAGGTGACTTTTAAGATGCAAGAAAACCCGTTCCATGTTTGCTTCACCTCTCCCCATACCCACAATCCCCTTCTCCATCGTTTATTTTTAATAGGAAGGTGTTTCTTTCCGTTTGTTATTGCTATCCCCCTGATGATAGTTGATAAATGCTCTCGGATGCAGCTAACATGATGTGGAGATGCGGCCTGATGTAACTGCATTAAGCCTCACATGATGGAGGGGAATCAAGGCAATCTCGGAGCGAGAAAAAAAAACACTCCAACTTTCTCAAAGCGGCTCAACGCTCCAGGGAAAACAACAAAACACTTCTTTCTTTCACACGTACACACCCTGCTCTCTACTTTCAGTTATTTCTAGCCTGCGGCATAATTGCAATTTTGCTCCTTCAGATAGAAGACAATTATCAGACGTAGAAAACTCGTCTTTATCTAATTTCTCTCATAGTCTCTTTGTTCTCGGTTGTTACTGGGTCCATTCCAGGATCAGCGTCAGTACATTTTGCACATTAATAAAAAAAAAATGCAGGAAAGAAATGATGTTTTAGCTTATTTACTGTACTAGAAATGATTTGTATTGTCTTTATCAGTGAACTGCTTGCAGCCACTGATTTTCGTTTTAGATTTTTAGAACACCACTCACCAGACTGTGGTGTCCACGCTGCAGTCATTGAGCTGTTTGTAGTCCAGCTGAGCGAAGAGAGGGAACAGCACCTGGATGCCTCCTATAGAGTGGATGGCACTGTGGATGGAGTGGGTAACAATGGCCTTCACATCCTGTGGGAGGGAAATAGACTGTTAGCGCTCTCAAAGACTATACTGTACTATACTGTATGTGCACAGACACCTAGATGCAATCGCTCACTGCCAATAAAACATAACTCATATCCGACTGACAGTTGAACATCTACAGTAGGTCTCATATACAGCATTACTTCATTACCAGACTTAGTTTTGTTTGCCAAATTATGGGATTCGATGTTGTGTGATGTGTGAGTGGGCAGAGGGTAGAGTTGTCGATTCTTGTTCTGTTTTCTGTCTATCTTCCTCACCCTCTCAGACTTTCAGTTGCACGTGCTACTAAAGAGACGTGCTACCATGGAAACCAAACAATGGTGTAGCTGTATTAAAGTCCGAGTGGAAACAGTCCTGAGTAAATCTGATTTTGTCAGAAATCGGGAGAAATATGACCCCGGGAGGAAACCGGGAGAGGACAATGAAATCGGGAGTCTCCCGCGAAAATCGGAAGCGTTAGCAAGTATGGTTGTACATGAATCGTATTTGCCACTGTCTTTACCTGCAGTACAGCGTGTAGTATAGGGCCATGGGAGGCTCTGAGATGTTTGATGAGGGAAATTGCAATACCAACCAAAAGTAAGATCATTATTGGAGTTGATCTTAAACCTCAAAACTCAGTAACCCTGAACACGTTTAAAGCTCTGGTGAAATCTATTGAATCAAGGTTATCCGTGTGCAAATGTTTATACTGATCTTTTGATTTTATTCAAATGGGTTTTAAAAGGAATTGCTGAAGCTCTGTGTTGCTGATATTATTGGCATGGTCTCCCCTTGTCAAATAGGTCTTTGAACTCAATAGGATGAACCTGGTTAAATAAAGTGTGAATAGCCCTGATTTACAGTGGATGTACAGAGCTATCCTTCTTCTTTTCCCTTTTCATAAGTCTTCTATTTGAAATGTAATCCATGATGCTATAATGCAATGAAAACATTATTATGGATTTCAAACATAACTTTTGACATGTTTTTGTTGATTCAATAATTATTATAAAACTTTGATTTAGCTGCAAAGGGCATCTGTTTGAATCAAGGAACCAAGTGGAATGTGCGACCTCTATTATAACTGAAATAACTAGCCACCAAAAAACTCAATTGGTGCCTGAATGACTGGTGCAATTTATTTTTGCACTAAAGAAGAATCAGCAACCAGCCTTGAAAAAATAACTATTGGCAAAAGTACAAGTAATATCTACAAAAGACAAAGTTGAATAAAAGGGAAAAGACTCTAAGCAAAAATGTTGAGCATTAAAACATTGGTATTTACTGCAGGGTACTTATTTGTCTATCTTTTACATTTCTATTTAACTGATGTTCTTCTGTAGAAAGCACCACATATTTTTCAAGCAGGATGAAAACTGCAGATTTCTCCTTAATACAATTGAGGCGAGTGTGAGTCAGCCTGTGACAAACTAGGCTGATAATCAGACTGAACTGACATTTAATTTCACATCAATCATTCATACTTGAATAGGCTGACGATTGAGCGGTGAATCAGAGCTCTGTAACCAGGCAAGTGACGAGCAGCCACTCCGAGGAGTCCAGCAGACTGACCTGTAGCATGAGAGCGTGCGGTGAGTGGACGAAGATGGAGGCGTTTTCCCTCGGCGACGACTCCAGGCAGAGCTGCGCGTCCGTCGCCTTGGCGTTGTAGGTGAAGGAGATGGAGTTGGCCAGCTTGCCATCGTACAACACCTGCTTGTGGTGCTCGGCCAGGTGGATGTCACTCTCCGACTTGAACTTGAAGGTGCTCTGCAATGGTGGAGAGAGAAGAGGTTGTGTGAGAAAAACTTTAAAAACAAGCAGACAAATGACTTGTCCAGAGACGAGGGAAGTGTGTGTCTGTGTGTACAAGTTAAACACCCAAAATGGAGCCTGCTTAATTGCAGCATGAGCCCTGTGTAAAAATCACAGCATTAGCTTAATGAACACAGCGCTAACACAGGCACTAATTCAATTAGCTCAGAATAAGAGATGGAAAGGGCCGGATGTGTGGGAGAGAGGGGACTTGATCTCCAAATGTTCCTCCTCTCTTTTTAGTCAAACAAAATAATACACGAGAGTACACAGAGAGACACATGTGCTTCTCAATTTCATAACATGTAACAATTGTTTCTCTTGTAATTGTCATACTTGAGAGGATTCTTGTACTGACCAACAACAGTGACACATCTCCTCTCTTTTTAGTCTATGTTATTTTATACATTCAATTTCATAACAAGCAACAATTGTAAAAATGTTTCCAATGAAATCTTAAAGGTTTTTTCATGGACTACTTTCCTTGTAGCTTTCATACTTGAGAGGATTCTTGTACTGACCAGCAACTGACTGACACATCTGTGGAAACTTCTTGTCTTACTTAAAAGAAAAACATATTTTGTAGGCAGTGTAGGATGCTTTTAGTGTGTTCAGAGTTCTGGGGGTCCATATGTCCTGAAGCTGGCTGATACACACATGGAGCCCCGCCAATGAGAGGCCAGCTATTTGCTCCGTAACCCTTCGCATCAGCTCCAGGAAAGGGCCCCCTTGGAGCACCTGCGTCCCATGATGCCTTGCTCAGCCTGACTGCACAGGAAAGCCCCGGGCTGCTCACAGACCTGCAGGCCCGGCGTGTTCTGAACCTTTCATCTGAGGTCTGCTGTAGAACATGAGCCCTGAGCTGTTTTATCCACCATGCCGCACAACATTTCACACTGAAGCAAGGAGTGTAGCGTACAATGGAGACAATAAAGACAACATCCCCTCCACAGCGTAACATCCTCATCTTGGTCCAGGAGCTGAATACTGCTTCAAACCCCTAATCTTTTACTGCCTTCCCATTATCGCATCAATTGTAAAAACAAAAAGCTTACTTATAACTATAATCTAAATCTGAAGCACACTTTCCACACATATTGTTGCCAACAGAATATTATTTACGAGAGTAATTTCAACATAACAGGGCAGAACAGCAATATGATCTGATTTGAGATCATATTTCTTTTGTGAAATACAAGAGCTGATGTTAAAAATGTATAGTAAACAAAAGTGTGAAAATGCTCATTCATTTAAAGTAACCTAGAAAACTGCAGCCAAGGGCAAGGATAATCAATCACAAACACAAATAAATTGCTCTAAGGTTTATTTTTGAAGGTTAGTGGGCCCTCCGCACAAAGAAAACACTGAATAGCCTGAATATTAAAATGCACCTTTCCTGCTGTGTAAGCCAATTGATTGTGGTGCATTTATGAAGCGTGTGTACTTGTGTATACTGTATGTTAAGATGTGGCTGCGGAAATGTGAGCATGTAATTATGATACCGTGCTAAGCGACGGTATCTGAATGTGTAGCCAAGGAGGAGCTTTGCTGACTCTTTGAAGTACTAAGAAATGTACTACAAAGGCATTCAGCCGGCTACATAAAAGGCATGCAAGTGAGAAAAGTGCAAATGTAACAAATGTAAATCTTTACACAACACGCTTAAAAACAAGTGTGTCCCTGACCGATTTGGACAAACACTCGCAGAGGAATAAAGTAACAACTCAACATTTGTCACACCTGACAGCTGCAGTTACGACCCTGGCCTTCAGTGATAACACCACACCCACACACACATGCTCACACACTTCTACTCTATTTACTGTAGCTCTGCCTCGGACTGCGAAGTGGTGTCTCCAAAGCAAGTTCTCTCAAATGTGGCATACCCGTTGTAACACGTATTTTTGCAAATGATGGAGGTTAGAGTCACCAGAGATAAGTTGGGTATCATTCAAACATTTTCAAGATAGAATGCATTACAGATTTGTAGCTTTGATTATTGGTACTGATACCAAACAGCCATGCAATAACTTCATATATGATATCAAATTGATTAATGAATAGATAAAACCTATTAAAAATGTGATCGTGGTTTTTAGGATAGTCATCCCTATTTTGAGCCGAGGACTCAAGTTATTCCTTACCGAACTGAGCCCCATAAAAAACATTTTTAGGCAACAATCCTATGAACATTTATTAAAATGCACTAAACAAGAGTATTTTCAATAATGGTATCATAAAACCTGAGGAATACACACAGCAGGCGATACACAAATGCGGGTGTCCAGATAAGAGTCACACGGTCCATTAAGTGCGTTATGGCCAGATTGCTGGCAGTACAAACCTGAGGAATACACACAGCAGGCGATACACAAATGCGGGTGTCCAGATAAGAGTCACACGGTCCATTAAGTGCGTTATGGCCAGATTGCTGGCAGTACACCGCAATGAGGACATCTGGACTCCGGATGAAGAGTGCAACCAGCAACACACTGAACAACATGAGAGAGAGGACATTAACAGAACACACACACACACACACACACACACACACACACACACACACACACACACACACACACACACACACACACACACACACACACACACACACACACACACACACACACACACACACACACACACACACACACACACACACACACACACACACACACACACACACACACACACACACACACACACACACAAAACCCAGAAGCGTTCCTTTAACCATAGCACCTTCTTCTGTCATTAGGAGGGCATGGTGGTGCTGAGCTGCACACGCGTACAGACATTCAGTACACACAGCGCGTCGGCCATCATGAGCCGCATCAGGCGAGAAGACCTTGAACACCCTCACATTGCTGAAGGCATGTTTAGCAGAGCGAGCAGAGTGTCTGTCTGCTTTTTGCTCCTCATTACCGAACAGTCACACTGACACTGGAAGAGGCTACATACAGCTACACACACAGACACATACTGTTCAGCGTGCGTTGATGCAGTTCTCCTCAACGATTGGCAATGCTCCAGTAGCAAATTGTCATACTCCTCAGTGTGAAGTCTTAAGAACAAGGTAGGCTTATATTCGCATTAAGACAGGAAGCTGTGTTACACAATTCCCACTGGTGCTCTACTTTATCTGACCGAGAAACCCGTCGTTACAATAGCAGCTCAGATGCCCGTGGCTTTGAAACAACTGAGCCGTTTAATGGTCTGGTCTGGGCATCTGAGAAGCCCATTCTGCGCCACGCAGAGAGGCAATCATTTCACTGATCAGCCGGAGGAAGCCGTGGGCTGTGACAGAGTGAGGAATCAGTATTCATGGCCGAGAAACAGCAAACCCAAAGAATGCGATCATTAGGAAGAGCAAGAGAGGACTCTAGTCTATAACGTGACTTCTGATGTGAGCGAGTCTCTGCCACATGTTCTCTGCATGTTGTCAATGGGTTTCTCCAGCAGTGTCACAAAATCATGTGATGGTGAATTAAAGCAAAACTCCTGATTTAATATATACCCTTTTCTAAGGAGCTGTTAAAATACCAGCAGATGTTCACACACATCAGCAGCACCAAATATCCCTGCACGGTATCTTGGTGCTAAAATGTTGACACCTTCATAAGCAAGCTGTAGTTGGCCTGAGGCGAGCAAGTCTGCTAAAACAAGAAGCTGACAGCTGGCAAGGTGATGGGACATCTTAGCTGTCTCCGAAAGCCAGGCCACAAGGCAGAGAGGGTGATTTATAAAGCCATCAGTGTTCAAGATCCAACTTTGTAAAGCCTGATTTGAATGATTTTTGTTTGACAGGAACTCAAAGTACTTGGTCTAGACTGACTTTGACGGCCAATCCACCCTCGCATGCTTCCAAACCGCAAATTCCACACATCAATTTGTGATTTCGCAGGAAGTAATGCGCAGGGAATAAAACAAGTATTCAGATCCTTTACTTAGGTAAAACTACTTAAACTACAGTTTGAAAAGCTTCACAGTATTATTGCTCTATAAGAGACCATAAGATGTGAAATATACATTTTATACATTAAGTGACAACAAAGCCCTCAACCTAAAGGCAGGGATGGTGATTTATAAAGCCATCAGTGTTCAAGATCCAACTTTGTAAAGACTGATTTGAATAATTTGTGTACGACAGGAACTCAAAGTTCTCTGTCTTGACTGACCTTGAAGGCAAATCCACCCTCGCGTTCTTCCATAAATCTATTTGTGATTTTGCAGGAAGTGCTACGCAGGGATAAAGAAAGTGTTCAGATCCTTCACTTAGGTAAAAGTACTTTAACTAGAGTTTTAAAATGCTCCACAGTATTAATGCTCCATAAGAGAGCCCATAAGATGTGAAATATATGTTTTATACATTAACTAACAACAAATCCCTCAACCTACCAACCAGGAAGACGTCCAGGCATCAACACGCAGCTTATTGTCTGCGATTGACAGCCTAAGAATGATTGAAGGCCTCTCAACTACATCTAGCGGACAATGTGAGCAGGGCAAGACAGCCTTTAGTAACATTGACCATGAAATCCTCAAGTCGCCAGCATATTCTTCCTGCCAAATGGCGCATGACATTGATGCACAGTATACTACATGCAGTACGGCGGGGGATAAGGCAGGAGGTGGCCGCTGTCTCACCTTGTATCCTGGGCCAAGTTGATGAATGGCAAAGATCTGAGCTGGGTTGAGAGCTTCACTGAATACGTAAATGGCTCCCAGCTGCCCACAAAACACCCTGTTAGCGTCCGCTGTCTCTGAAGAGCCCAGGAAACACTTGTCGTAACTCTGCAAAAAAAAAAAAAAAAGAGAAACACAAGAAAACACATTAGCTATGACATCAAGCATTTTGAACTCTGAGAGGTATCTTGTAAAGAGGGTTTGGATCTCATCATTTATACATTTGTGTTGTCTTATACAGTCTATGTTCAGTTAAACTAATTATTGCTCTTGGACTTGCAAACTACAGGCATGCCACACATAAATTCTCCCTTTTAGATTGTGTGTTTTAGGACTCATAACACTGTTGAGAAGAAGCATTGATCTTCACAATCTCTAAGACGACTCAAGAGTTAATCAATTATTCATTTTACTCTGTGGTCATAAGCCTGTGGTATTCTGCAGAGATGAATAACATGGATGGCGAAAAAGCAGATTCACTTTTGATGGCTGCTTGTTTTCTAGCTGCTCCTCTTTGGAAACCCTGATAGCATCGAGACACTTGTTCTTTAACTTGTGTACTGTGGATTTATTTGTCTTGTGATTTTTGCTGTGAGCTGCGTGAACAGAAACACTCTATAGCTCAAGGTCAGGCAATTTCTTACAGAGAATAACACCGGCCCTTGCTAATTGCAGCAATGTCAAGAGCCAACCGTGAAGGAGGTGTAATAAAGGCTCTGCTGCCACGGAGAGGTCGAGTATCTGTGCCCTGCGGAATGGAAAAGTTTGGAGTTTGAGGCGAGGTGTGCTGGAACGCAGCCCAAGGGCACCTCTGCACCAGCTGACGCCTGCAGAGGGCAAAACTCAAATGTTTGCCAATATCACATTAGGAGGTGAGCGAGGAGCCCGAGTAATACCAGATTTAAGAGGCCATTCCAGATTTCTTATTTGGGGTAAAACTTCTGTTAGCAACATCTGATTTACAGAAAATATGTTTTATCAAAGCTCAATCACATTTTTTATTTAAAGGGGCCCTATTATGCAAATGTTCAGGTTTCATAATTGTATTGTATTTTGTGCCTTTCCTGTGAAATGTTTACGTCCTGGGTCAAAAAAGTTCTTTATTTTTCCTTCTGTGCTGCAGCATCTCTTTTCACCCTCTGTCTGAAACCAGAGTTTGGCATTTTAGCATTTTCAGACCATTTACATGCACAGAAACCTGTAAAGTAACATAATAGGGCCCCTTTAATTCTCCCCCAGTTCACAAGGCAACAAACTGCCCCTGCTTTAAGCCAAACTTCTTACATCATTGGTGTTGACGTGCCAGGCCATATCGCCGTAGGAGACCAGTTGACCGTTGACATAGCAACGGATCTCAGAGTTCCTCCAGCGGTTGTAGATGTGGACGATGCTGATCATGTACCACTGGAAATAGAAAAACACATTAGGAGAGAAACCAGATGAAATAAAAACGATACAGTACATTTGGCTTGTTTTCCCTGAGGATGTTAGATTTGAACAGTTTACCTTCAAAACTGTCTTGTTTTTCATCATGTTTTTGATGTCAGAAGTGCTGTATTTTAATTTGTCAATTTAGTTGTGTTTAAATGTTATCCTAATGAATGTCTCCACCATAACAGGTGACTGGTGTTGCCGCCAGACAGTTGTATATATGTTGCTTTTGTATCATATTTCATACGTTGCACTGTTGGTGGCCAAATCCAATATATTGACTAGACGGCTTTAATGTGTTGTTTGCACCTTTGCTCTTATAAATCAATAAACACAGACTTTTGGGAACACATTATTGGTATTGCCTGGCACTGTGCAATGACTCCTTTCAGATTGTCTTTAGCACTTGTGTGTTTGTGTCAAGATGTCCGGCTCTGGCAATACTGAGAATGTTTCCTCTAACAGCTTTAGCTCTCTATAAGACGGTTAGCCAACATTGGAGGTTTATAACATGTTAAACTCATTGATTCGCCAGAACTCTCTTCCAAAGCTTTCCCTTTGCTCTCATTAATGCAGCATTCAAATTGTGCATGTGTTTTGATTAGAAAAATGCATTGCTTAGAAGTGGACAATACTACACTTGCACACACACACACACAAATGATAACATGCACAGGGCGGTCCAAATGCTGTGAGACATGGGGACTTATGAATTGATATAATGGAACCACTGGGAACTTTGTTAGACAGTGCAGCAATTCTACTGGGTCAGCATATACTGCAGAAGGCCATCTCATCAAGTGAATGTGTGTTTATGTGTGCAGAGCGGTAGCAGAATGCTGACAGCGCGGCAGAGTGGCAGTGTGCAGGTCTTAATTGACAGAACTTATCTACACTCATCAACACTCCTGGTGAGAGCGCGGCAGATAGAAGAAGAGAACAGCAGCACACTTTTGATGCCGTCTCATCCGACAAGTGGCACAAGGTTACCAGTCTGTGCAGAATAAAACACATTAACTGAGCACGGTAGTTTGGTTTGTGTATGTTTTTCTTACCTTGCGAGGCTGGAAATCATATTTCACACAGTGCTGAAAGCCTTTTCCTTTCGACTTCAACGATGTCACGATGAGACAGTTTCCCACAAAGTGAGCGGAGTAACCTATTCCTTTACTGGTGCGAAAACTGCAAAACAAATCAGACACTCATTTCAGTTTGTTATCGATAAAAGATTGGGTTTCAAAACATGGCTTTCAGTTCAAAACTAAGGGCTCTAAATCAAAGTGATGTTGGCTCTTCTTAATGAATGGTCGAACGGTTTCATTACATTGGAGTGAATATGAATGACGTGACACTTTTGAATGGATGGTACAAAAAAAATAAAGCAAACACTTGTCAAATATATTACATATTGACTTTGTTGTCTGGTTTGATTTGTCAGACCAGTTGTTTTGTAAATAATATTTTTGTTTCAGCAAGCTATCACTAGCAAAAGGTTAACTACATCAAAAGGAAGTTAACCATCTTTTCACAGACAAAACTGTTACAAAAGAAAATCCTGCCAAAACAAAAACAAAAGAAGCGCACCTTTCACACTCACAGAACAGACGTTTAAGCAAATACAAGTCATAGAAAGGCAGATTTTAAAGTGTTTTCTTTGCAACAGCAAAATGGGTCCCAGATCATAGGTTTGCGGAGAAACACAACTAATCCTCTTCCCTCTATTTCCCCTCCATATTGTTTCTCTCCCCGCACTGGTAAACTCCATGTATGTAAAGCAGTCTGGCAGCTAAGCTTCTTCACAAAAACAACAAGGCACATTTGACTTAAAAAAAAAGGGGACCCAGAAGGATCACACACATAGCGGAGCCAGAGAGCAGATATAAATCCCTCTTGAGAGAATCCCTGGTGCACGTTAGAGAGCATGTAGTGTGTTATCGCGGCCTTCATGCAGCCGTGGAGACGCCATACTGTGAGACAGGCGGCTGGAGGAGCAGCTGCATCTGGGGGAGGATGATAAGACCTGGGCTCTCGTTCCACACTTACCATGACAACTTGACAAGCGGTTACTAGGGCAACATGATTACATCCTGACATTCTCCATGATCAGAGCTCATCCCTGCAATGGTATCGGGGAGAATATACGGATGTATGTCATACATGCTGTAGACTAGCAGCTTCCCGCTTGTTAAGCAAAACCCTTTCTGTTCATAATGAATTCAAGTTTGACTGTGAGAAGGGAGGGGGGGGGGGGGGGAGTAAAGGGAGGACGGTGGAGGGAAAAAGCAAAAAAGCAGAATAAAGGAGTTTAATTAAATAAAAGGCCAAAGCTAAATAAAGCCTCATAGTGGTTACACCGCTTACTTCGAGGTCCAGAGCTGCACGACTAACAGAGGCATCCTCCAAGCAGTGCACTTATAATGGAGTGCCTTGACATTTAAAGTTATACTGTAATTCATTATCTGTTTTTCTATTAACTTCCTTTCTGTCTTATTCACTCTAATGAGTTAAGTGTTTATCATGTGTCAGTAAGGGGACTAGCTCAACAAATAATAGTTCAAAATCATTGTTAATGTGATTATTAAATATTTAGCACTATGTCACAGTTGTAGATTTTGCTGTTCCTATTACAAATCATGAAACCAATCAGTGACAATATAGCGGGGCGGACTGGGACAAACAATCAGCCCGGGCATCTCGACTTTGGTACCAGTAGTAAATTGTCAACGTCCCGATGGCCAGTCCTCCACTGCCTGGACAGCACTTACGTATTAAATCACCTGTTCTGTAAAGTGCTGAAAGCTAAAGTTGGAGTGTATTCGGCCAGAGCAAAAGTCTGAAGTCCATTAAGTGCTTTTTTTCTTACTGTGTTTAAGTACAGTGCACTCACCCTCAACCTGCGTCACTCGTGCTTACTTCACTTAGTTTCTTCTTACTTTAACCAGAATGCCTTTTAACATTCAGTAGAAACCGGGCCGAACTTGCTTTCATCAGCAGCGTGCTTCTCTTAGCTTGGATCAATAGTGATGGCAGAGGCAAAGAAGACAGCTTGTACGGTCAACAAGAGGTACAATTCTTACACAACCAGGAAAAATACTTTAATCTGTGCGGCATTGAGGGATGCTGCCGGTAGGAAAGCTGGTATTACTGCAGCTTTTTCTGCTCTGCGTAAGCGCTGGAAATTGAGAGCCTAAAGAGAAAAAAAACCTTATTCTGTGATCCTGAAGGACAGACACAAAAACCTGATGTTTACCCATTGATGTCTTTGATTCCTCTGTAACAGCGCTGGCAAAAATGTCAACGTGATGTTATGGGGTCAGCAAGACAGGCAAAGAATAAAAAATCGATGGTAGATGGAAAATCTCAAGACAGTTGCGAAGCACTGAAGAGTCTTTTTTTCCCTTAATGCCTTTATTCCAAGTACAGATGAAGGACTTTTACGATGAAATAGACCGAATGAATGGTGCTATACTTACCAATAGAGGTACGGTTTGTCTTTATCCACGTTGATGTTGTTGAGTGGATCCTGCCTGAACCAAGTGTTGATAGTGAATCCGTTCTGGTAAGGCCATTTGGCTATTGGTGGCAAAGCTATGGCCTGGATACACACACACACACACACACACACACACACACACACACACACACACACACACACACACACACACACACACACACACACACACACACACACACACACACACACACACGCACACGCACACGCACACGCACACGCACACGCACGCACACACACACACACACACACACCAGATCATGCCAATGTTTAAAGCAATCAATACACCTCTCAGTCAATCATCACCTCTTGCACTGCTGCAGAAAAGTGCCAATTAAGATGTGCTGACTAACTGCCACGAAAATTACCATGAAGGTATCTTCAGCAACAAGGGAGCACAAAGATACATTTGCCTAATTGCTTTATAATACTGCTCAAGTGTGTGTGTGCGTGTGCGTGTGCGTGTGTGTGTGTGTGTGTGTGTGTGTGTGTGTGTGTGTGTGTGTGTGTGTGTGTGTGTGTGTGTGTGTGTGTGTGTGTGTGTGTGACGAAGATTGGTCATGCAGCCTTCGTCAATTATACCCCAAAGCTAAGGAACAAAATATCTATAGACATCAGGGAAGCTTTCTCGGTGGCAGACTTTAAAAGGAAGCTCAAAACATATCTGTTCACTTTAGCCTTTTAGGAACCTAACACTTGCTCTCCGCTGTACTTTCTTTGTCACCTGATTTTGTGTTGTTATTATTATTATTATCATCCCATCGTTGCCATTATTTCGATTTGTTATCACAATGTCAATTTGCACTATCCTCCTCCTTTTATTGTCATGAATTGTAATCTATATATTTCTATGTCTGTTCCACGCTCTTTTTATGTGTATTTGTATGTATTTTACTGGTAACTGTATTCTATGTGGTGTACATTTTCTGTGACTATCTGTCAGTTGTCTACTCTAAAGCACCTTGGAGTGCAATTGTTGAAAGAACGGTGCTTTAGAAATAAAGCTTATTATTTGATTATATTATTATTATTATATTGGTCAGACTCACCGCTGCACTGCGTCCTGGAAAGTTGAAGAAGGTATCAGGACCGTGTCTCTGAGGCATCTGGTTCAACACTGACAAGAGCTTGATAGCATGTCTTGGCTGGAGGAGAGGAAAGGAGAGGAAAGGAGAGGAAAGGAGAGGAAAGGAGAGGAGAGGAGAGAAAAATAGGAAGAGAAACGGAGAGGGTCATTATTATTTATAATCTGCAGACCATCAGAGGCACAGCAGGAGCCTCTTTTTAAAGAAAACAACAGAAAACATGGAGTGACATCACATCTCTACCACAACCCCAGTGGATCAATAACTCTTCAATCACCTCCGCCCTCCTCCGACAACACCTCGTCAATACCATGGCAACCCTCAATCGATCTGTCTCGAGAGGGGGACGCTGGGGGAGGAGGAATTGTAAAAGAGTGGGGAATTGGAGCGAGGTGTACGGGCTGATTGTAGTTATCAGAAAGATCTGGATCTGGATTAATACTGAGCAGAACCCAGAGGTATCACGCTCAGTGGGGGATGGATGATCCCCGCTAAATGTCTCTTAAAATATGCCGGAAGCACTCCACGGTTTCTGCGATGACAGCTTCTTCTGGTAGCAAGTTCCACTCTCTGATTGTTCTCGGAAAGAAGGAGTATTTAAGAGTGTCACTAAGTTCAAAGAGTTGGCTTTGCGGGTTGCACTTCTTCTAACTGGCTCTAGGTACATTGATGCATCAATGGCTGAGATGTTATGGACAATCTTGAAGAAGAGAACCAAACGAACCAATCGCCGCCTTTCACTTAATTCCACCCAGTTCAACCGCTTGAGCATTTCTGTGACACTGCTGTCCCATTCATAATCTCCAAAAATGAATCTTGCACCTCTTCTTTGTACTGATTCCAGGGCATCACTGTCTTAATCAGTGTAGGGGTCCCAGACCCAGCTGGCGTACTCTAGTTTAGAACGTACTAGGGCCAAAAAAGCTGTCTCCTTCAGTTTCTGGGGACAGCGTCGTAGGTTCAGGCGCATAGGAAGCCGAGCGAACGGTTTGCCTGTGTTACAATTTGGCCAATGTGTTGGCCAAATTTCAGGTTGTTATGGATTTCTACCCCAAGATAAGGCTGGTGGGTCACCTCTTTTAACACCTGGCCACATAGAGTATAGTTTTTAATGTGCGGGTTTTTTGATCTGCTTGTTCGTAGGATGTAGCATTTACTAGTATTAAAGCACATTCCCCAAGTGTTAGCCCATTCCTGAAGTCTAGTCAGGTCACCCTGTAGGTCTTCCTGGTCACTTCCATTTTTAATAGGCCTGTAGAGCAGGCAGTCATCCGCGAATAACCGCACTGTAGATGCTACATGTGACGGCAGGTCATTAATGTAGCATAAGAAAAGCAATGGACCCAGCACAGTGCCTTGTGGGACACCAGAGTCAACGTGAACTGTACTTGATTTCACCCCTTCTACGACTACTTGTTGGCTCCTTTGCATAAGAAAGGTTGTGGTCCAATCAAGTATTGGGCCGGTTATACCCATGTGGGCCAGCTTTAGCAACAGGCGCTTATGTGGGACCGTATCAAAAGCCTTTGAGAAATCAAGGATTGCCACATCGACTTGCAATTTCTGGTCATGATATTTTGCCAGGTCATGCATTGTGACTAGGAGTTGAGTTTCACACGAATGGTTTTGTCGAAATCCATGCTGGACCGGGGTAAGGACATTATGCCTTTCCAGCTGATTCAACAGGTGTTTGCAAATGATGTCTTCCAGGAGTTTACAACATACTACTGTCAGGGAAACTGGTCTGTAATTTGCAAAGAGAAGGTAGAGAGAGAGGGCTGGACGGATGGATGAGGGTCTCGCCATGGATCCCTGATCAGTGAACAGTGAGGTTGTCCCGGAGCCTCAGTAAAGGGGACATTAACGAGAAGGGACAACGGCGTATTGACTTGTGCACACCAGCAACTTTTAGGGTGTACACCTAGCTAACCCTACAAATGAGCAGGGTAGCTTTAACCTCTCACAACCATCCCATGTGTCTGTTTCAAAACGTCAACTAAACTCATCGGCTGCCGGCAGGGCCAATCAGCGAGCAGCAGGGAGCGGTAAAGATGGCGACAATAAGTGGCACTGTGAGTGGAATTTAAACTAAGAACTCCCGATGCTGAACAAATCACTTAATGATGTAGCTCTAAATGTACAACAAACATGAACCAGGAACTACAAGACCTTTTTTATCTCCAAAGAATTTGGATAATTCTTCAATTGAAAGCGGAATATAAATATTGAATAATGCTTGGGTCGTTTTTATACATATGGGGGTATTTTGTAATTTCAGAGAAACTACAAGAGAAAATAAAAAGGTTTATTAAATATTGCCCGTGCATTGTGAGTTAAAGGGTGTGCGGATAATACATAGGCATTAAATAATCAGGAGAGAGAATGTGTGTCTGCCATGACATGTTCACATGTTATCAACATGTCAACCTTCCCAAAGGGGTTCACCTGGAGGGAACAATACAGATTTTATCTTCACAGCTGATTAAGTCGCATTGTTTTTTCATCATTGCTCACAACAATTAACTAACTCAAACCTTTGTTGCATTAATTAAGCTGATTACGAGAATACAAAAAATGCTACACGTGATCTTAATTGCTCTTGTCTTGTCATACACTCGAAAATCACTCCAAACAGACAAACAGACACACACACAGATACACAACCATCCCCTATTATTCTAGTCCATTAGAATAACCATCCATTCAGTCACATCCAGACTAATGGCATACAAACAAGCTCATGCTGCATAATTGGGTATAAAATAAATGTAGCTTCCCGGACTTTTAATTGTAGACCGCTGGCAAACCAGAAAATGTAATTGTTTATTTTTTTTGCAGCATTCTCTTGATTTAAAAACAGTTAAAGCCTAAATAGTTAAATAACATAATTATCAGAACATTGGTAAGAAATGTGCAGAATAAATCTGTTAAGTGAAATGTTGCTTTTACTTTTACTTTAAAATATGGTATTGTATTATTATATAGCTTTAGTTAACTGACCAGGAACATCAAAAACGAGTTTTATAAATGATTCTGATGCCATTAGAGCCACGTCGGGGGTTTGCAGCTTCCTCTCACATTGGAGTGGAAGGACTTCAAATATTGTATAGCATTAGACATTTCTATTTAAATGTATGTATAGTATATATGCGTGTATACATCCCAACATATAATAATAATGATGTTGTATTGGTTTTTATTTTGCCAGTACCTGCAAACTAAAATATTCCTGATGCCATACTGATAGAAAAAAAAACTGATACACGCTAAACACTTTTTCAGTTGTCCACCCGCTTACCCAGATGCCATTGTCTCCCCTCAGCATGCTGAAGAGCAGCTTCAGCTCCTTCACTGTGATGCTGTAACTGGCCATGACTCCCAGCATGTCCACCAGGAGGTCTGAGAAACACACAGAGGCACAAAGTTAGCTCAAGAGCAGAACAACAACACTAGTGTGTTTGCTAGTCAGCCCTCTTATAAAATAAAGAAAGCATGTTAATGAGACTCTGTTTGTATACGGTGAGTGATAAGCCTTAATCAGCACAGTCAAAACTTCAAATGAGGTCACAGTACTCAAACAAACTTGAATTACGAGCAGAGTTGCTGTGCACCTTGAATGTGTATATATTGATGTTAATACATCAGGTACAGTAATACAAGGCCGGACACTTAGAAACTGTGACAAGTACTCTCGGCTACTCGCTGCAAACAAGGAACCATGTAATACTTAAAGGATGAGTCAGCAAATCTGGGGAAAGATTATTGATATAAGTGACAGGCTCGCAGTGTGTACAAGAGGCTTGGTAACAAATGCTGAATCATAAAAACAGCATGAATAAACTCCGAGATACATATGCAGTAGTTTTAAATAAATGAATCTTATGGAAAACAACATCTTAAACCGACTAGGACAACATGTTGTATGTTCTATTTTCTTCTTTTAAATGTTTAAAAGGGAATTGTCTGACATGTTGGGAAATATGCTTATTTGCAGAGAGTACGGAAATAGGATCAATACCTTTCTTTAGTTTTTACGCTATATATGGAGGTACACCACCAGACCATTGACTAAGCTTAGTAAAAGTAGTGGAATCAGAGGGAAACATCTACCTTTATTAGGGCTGCTCAATTAATCGTATTTTAATCGCGATTACGATTATGGCTTGCAACGATTACGAAAACAACGTAATCGAAATAAAACGATTATTTTTTATTATTGTTATCACTTTTTTGGGGGGGGGTTTTCAGTTGAATTATACTTAAAGTTCAGGTTAATCAACTGTTAAAAACATACTGTTCACATTTTCTTTCTCCAATAAATGGATGTTTTCAAAGTCAATGAATAATCACATTTAATAATCGCAATTACAATTATTGACCCAAATAATCGAGATTATGATTTTTGCCATAATCGAGCAGCCCTAACCTCTATCATCTTAAAAATATACCTACTGTACCAGCATCTTTTTAAAGTACACAGACTTCAAATCTAAAATATTTCTTGTCTGGCTATTGACTGTTTCCCTGCTTCTAGTATTTATGAAAGCTAACCTCCTGCTAGCTCTAGCTTCATATTAAGTAATACAACTCTTGCCAATAAAGCAAATGAGTGTATTGCCCAATATGTATTTGGTCATAAAATTGAGAAAACATGGTTTCAAGAATATTTCTCCTGAATATTTAAGCAGATAATAAAACAAAAAAGATAATAGTTTAGTCAGAATGACCTTCCTGCTTCATTGCCTTTCACTCCACACACATCAGCAGCAGATCATTGTGGATATGGCAGAGGTTCTCAGAGTGAGGCAATCTGCTTACAAAGGCTCCACTTTCCCATTAAGCCTGCTAGATAGGAATAGACTTCCCATAATATTTCATTACCCAGAGCCCAGCGATTGGGAATAAAGCTGAAGGCTCGCTGGCTGACGTGTTATGAGAGGGAACGCAATACACAATGTCCTAGATTCAGAACCCCTAAGGTGTGTTTTTGGTGCGATCAATCCATGTAGGTCATTTTAAACAGTCTGTGAAAAGTGTTAAACTCACGGTTGAGAATGGGGATATTTGAGAATTGTCATTAAATTGAGTTAAGTGGCTCTGCTGTGAGGAGCAGTAATAAGTCATAGAAGTTATAAAGCACATTATCCTGCAGTAGTAGGTAGGACAAAGAGGACACTAAGGGGGAGGGAAGGAGATGAAACGCACTCCCAGGCATCATTAACGGATGTCAAGGTCAATATGACCATGTAAAGAGACGGCAGTGAATGTGCTGTTTAGCAATCAAGCCTTCTGTAAAGAGCATAAACATACTGAGGTCATTACTTCTGCACCACCAGCGGGTTGTTATGGATGAGTGACTGCGGGGAACACACACACACACACACACACACACACACACACACACACACACACACACACACACACACACACACACACACACACACACACACACACACACACACACACACACACACACACACACACACACACACACACACACACACACACACACACACACACACACACACACACACACACACGTCTAAACTTTGGGTTCTAAACTTTAGGAAAGAGTGTTTCTTGTTAACAAGGATACAAGTACAATTCTTATTCAACAGTACAGTTCTGCAGAAAGACAGAGATAATTATTTTTCGTCCAGAAGCAGCTTCAGCTTCAGCTTCATCCTACGTTTTCGACGTGGCTCTCAGTCTTGTTTCTCTTTGGGTATTAGAGTTTGTTTCCACCTAGACACACAACCCACGGCGGAATGCAGAATATAATGCTTTTTGTGAGATTAAGAAAGGCACTTCACTACCCGTATGAAGTCATACCTACCTGGGCCAATCTTTTTTCATAAGTGGGAAAAACTAAATTAAACAAAAACCTTACAAATGTTTGTCATTGTACTCGCATAACAAAAACACGCTTTGCATGCTATCTTGCAAAACAGTGATCAAGTTGTATTTCTAATTAAAAGGTCTTAAATTCGGCATCAAATAATATTTAAAGAGTATTTAACTAACATTGAAATGATGGTAAAAAACAAACAAAGCTGCCTCTCAATATAAATGTGTTTGTCTTAAAGCTTGGCAGTTATGCATGTCATTATAATTTTTCATGTTTCAGGGAAAATATTATAATCATAATCGTTTATCCCTTTAAGTTGTGTCCAAAATAAGGACTTGTTTTAGTATAATATGTATCAAAATGGGAATTATTATAAATGTCTTGTTTTGTTGTGTACACATTTACCACATCAGTGTATTGACACTAGGAAAACATAGAGATATTGTCATATTATTGTAACATTTAGTGTCTTTATGTATGTGCGCCGTTGCTTCACCTGCGATCATGTCGTCCACGGAGCTCATCTTGAGCAGCACCTGCTGGATGAGGCCCACCTCGGTGCTGGTCTGCAGGTTGCGTACGCTCTTGCGGAGGATAGCGGTGAACATGCTCCAGATCTCCGCCTGGCACGTCACCTCGCAGTGGGACAGCAGCTCCACCATGCAGCCGATGCTCTCCGCCTCCTGGATGATGAAGTTCATCTCCAGGTCAAACTCACCACCCACCAGCTGGAGGAGGGTGAGGAGAGGGGAGGGAGGAGGGGAAGCAGGAAGAAGGCAGGTAGGGGGAGGAGGGACATGGTTTGGGGAGAAAGGAGGACAGTGGAAGTGCAAAGGAATGGAATTGAGGGGGGAAGGAGAGAGAGGAGAGAGAGGAGGAAAAAAAGAGAGGATGAGTTAGTGAACTATTTAACCTTTTTTTCTGTGGTAGAGGTGAGCCTGGCGTCTGATGGATGCTGATTGTTGTTTGGAAAGCATTTCTTCTGCCGGGGGGCCGCACATACTGCAGCAAACACATGTCCTTCATCTGTCCACAGTCCACACACACCACATCTCCTTCTCTGCTGTCTCTCTCATATATGAGGAGCACAGCACTCTGTTCTGTGTTCTCCACTCTACTAACCCTCTGAAAAATACAGGAGGCATACAAATGGTCCCCTCGACTGCATCAGCCACACACGTATCCATATGAACACACACTGATGTATACACATGTCCCTCTCCCTCCTCTCAGATAGCATTAGTCAGAGGACATCCTAGTTCAAATCAAAGTGCAAATGTCCTGTCTCTTAATGGCTACAATTACTTGTGAGAGTTGACACACACACACACACACACACACACACACACACACACACACACACACACACACACACACACACACACACACACACACACACACACACACACACACACACACACACACACACACACACACACACACACACACACACACACACACACACACACACACACACACCCAGGCAAACCCCCACGCAGTTCATTCTCAGCATACTACACTTTCCAGGAAATGGTAGCCATGGCAACCAACACGCCATGAGACCACCATTGAGGTTATTAAATCAGATGGAACAGAAACATGCAATAGGTTAGGAGAAGAAAGCAGATAAAAGATTACGAGTAGAAATAAAGTCACCGACCAGACTGTGACTGTGATTTTTGCACTCGAGAGAGAATGAGACTAATGGAAAATAAAAGTACAGAGAGGGGGTTTAACATTGGGATAAAAATAAAGTAACAGCCCCCCGCTATCTGACGATGGTTGGTGACAGCTAATGACAGAGTCAAGGTCAAATGAAATCTGAATCAAAAGGTTAATTCTCAATATCTGTCTCTGTGTGTGGTTAATCATCCTTCAAACAAACAGATACACATCTAACTAGTGCTGGGAATCCAATATTATTGTCTGAGCACTCTCATTACTTCAATAGAAATAGACTGATTTTCATTACTTCCTATCTTAACGTCTAAATGGTTTCTGCATCCTGTGGGATGAAGTCAAATGAGAGGCTGTGTCAATGTGTAACATGGCTGTAATATAATTGTAATATGGATGTCAAATTGATGCAATAATGTTGTTGCATGGGTATAAAAACAAAGGTGAAATATGGGTTTAACATTGATGTATTATGAGTGTAAAAATGCTGTAATAATGCTGTAATATTGATGTTATGTGTGTGTCATATGCATGTACTAATAGTGTCATAATGGTGTATTTGGGTGCAACATAGATTGGTTTAATATTATATAATGTATACCCTAAACGTGCAATGTATCTCATGAGCTACAGAGTGTGAGCTTTAAAAATAACAATCGTATTATAAATACAATTCTTGATATGTGTCAGTTTAGCCTAGATATATTAGAAAATAGCAATTAATTAATGTTTCATATTGTGCTTGCCACTTTAAGGTTAATGAGATGATGATTTTTTTTTTCGGATTTATAGCATAAGAGTGGGACACATTGCTGGCTTGCACGTCAACAACCGAGCCATCTCCATGACAACTGAGCAAGCTCAATCCGAGACTGCTAGAAGTGGCTGAGAGCTTCGGAACGAGCTGGTAATTCTCGTCAGCTGAGTATCATTAATTCGCTGACTTTGTGAATCTTTGCAAACTGTGCTACGGCTAGAGTAGGTTTTACCTGACTATTATCATAAATAACTGAAGGTGCTCGATACACCAGGCAGCGGAAGCTTAGGGGGAGACAACAAGGGAAGTCTTTGTAAAACTCGCTCGCAGATACGCAGCGTCTTCAACGTGGAATTGGAAACACACACATCCCCAGGACATACCTACACATGTACAGCACATGCATAATCACTCTTTTTTCCAGCTTCCCACACCGTGTATCAGGGAGCAAGATGAGAAAGGGTGATGCAAACGAAGGCAACGTGCTGAGTCTCGTGACCCACAGCACAGAGAAAGGGAAGGACGAAAGCAGAAAGCACAAGGGGAAAAAAAGCACCAGATAATTATTATCTCTTCAACCAGAAGCAACATCTGGAAAAGCCACCAAAGCCTGGGTGACGCTGCCAAGACAGAGAGAGATGGACAAAGGCAAGGGAGAAATGTATATGAAAAAAGCGCTCACATCAATGACATGTTCTCCGTTTCATGTGGCTCCCATAGAGATGAGAGGCACTCATGCATTTCCGCGCCTATTACTCGCCTGAGTAGGGTATTTAATTGATGCATAAATAAACATGCTGACTTGATGGCAATAAGGTTGATGATGAGCAGCTTGAGCTCACTTGAGCGCACTCAAACGCCATCACCATCATCATCATCATGGCTACTATGCATGCACGCGGCGGACAAAAGATTACTAATGAGATTTATGAGGTAACATGCTCGTTTTGCAGAAACGCTCGTAACCTCCGGTCTCCTCACTCACCCGACCCCGTGTGTCCACATTGTAAAAAACCTAGTGGCAAAGTTCCGACAGACGGACGAGTGATCACAAGAGGCCTTAACTACCCCGACACGTACCCTGGTGGTTAAAGGACGACCACACACATAAAGCGGGACCCTCGTTATGCCACTCGCCCCAGGATAAAGGGGCTTGGCAGTGCCACCCTCTCTCTCCTCTGAGGCAATGACCTCACTGTCTTCTTGGCAACTGGTCGAAGACGTTTGTTTTGGCAGCGTTACGACAATGATTGCTCCCTAAGTACAGCTCATGTCTGTATGTTCCGTTCACAAAAAAGAGCGATTGAGTAGAAGAACCTGTCGCTAAGCAGTTGCTAAGGAAGTGACAACCTCTTTCCCACGATCGATGTTCCCACAGGGTTTTATGACAGGCACAGCTCACACTCAAGGCAGCATTTTGCTTCTGCTGATATAAATGTATGTCTGCATTTTGTATTTTGTATCAGCTAAATGTAATGTAATGTATTTAGAATATTCTGTTCTGGAAATAAACCCATCCAGGACTGCATAATATTGAATAAAATCTCCTTGTGATAAGACTAAAGAAAAGACTATTTCTTGCTTTGGGCCATCATTGACCCTAAAACACTTTCAGTAACGGTTTGGAAAGTAGGAAGGTTTTTCACTGTATTTATCAATGATGACTAATCACTTAGATTTTGGAGGTGTTTGTATTAAACACCCTATTTCAAGGATTAGTTCTTTGATTGCACACTTTCCTCCTCACAGTGCTGCTCATTTAGACCCTGTTTGGCATCACTCTGGCTTTGTGGGGGAGGTGCGAGTGTCAGGAGGGTGGGTGGGGGTCAGTGCCAGGACCCTCTTTGCACCACAAAGAGGTTATATGAGCAGGCACCTCTGCCAGCCAAAAGCAGCTCTTATAAGAGGTCAGTTAAACAAACAGTCCCTCTGTCCAACCCCTCTGACCAGCCGCACTGCTCAGAAACAGTCCTCTGTCACTAAGGGCTGAATAAAAAGGCCTTTTTATAAACTTGCCTTTTTGAATGATTACAAATTAATTATGGCTAGTTTCTGATTTGGCTTACTGGCTCACCATCACACTCTCAAGGCTAACTTGTGCACTCAAATGAATAGCGTTTTCATCAACTACAGCCACTTTGATGTTTGGTTTTGCAATTCTACTTTCATGTCAAAGCACTTGGTTTTTCGAGATTATGTATAAAACCACAAGAGCTGTGATTTATTATTAGTTCTCAACTCTGTTCTTTGATTCTATTGCCTTTCATTTGTACTGTTTGTTTAACCTCATTGCTTTTAGGCTTTAAACACCACTTTCTCACTTGTATTGTGTGAAAGGTGCAACGTTAATTAAAAGGATCATTATTTTATTGAAAACGATCTCACGCAGACCCTCCAGCCCATTATGTCGTGCTGTGATTGCACATCAAACGGGCCATTACGCTGGCTGATTACTACCACTGACTGTTGAATATTTGATTACTTTCAAGGCCGAAACCTGGCGAAACAGAGGCACCTGTTGCTCGTTACGGTCGTCAGAGAAGACAGGTCACAGAGGCAAGTGGACAGTCAATAGCCACCTCCTCTGCCTCAGCACATTCAATTGAGCTTTTGGAGCTGGCATCATCAATATGCAACTTCAAAGCCCCTGAGAGTGAGCTGGAGAGGTGTGTGTGTGTGTGTGTGTGTGTGTGTGTGTGTGTGTGTGTGTGTGTGTGTGTGTGTGTGTGTGTGTGTGTGTGTGTGTGTGTGTGTGTGTGTGTGTGTGTGTGTGTGTGTGTGTGTGTGTGTGTGTGTGTGTGTGTGTGTGTGTGTGTGTGTGTGTGTGTGTGTGTGTGTGTGTGTGTGTGTGTGTGTGTGTGTGTGTGTGTGTGTGTGTGTGTGTGTGTTAGGTGTGAGTTTGTGTGTGGCTCATTACTCGTTTGTGTCCCCTGAGTGAGCCGCGGCCATTCAGTCCCTTTGTGTGCCGAGCGAGAGAGGAGACGAGAGGCCCATCCAGACATGAGATCACAGATTACACACTTAACGCTTCGCCAAGAGGGCTCAGCGGAGCGCAGGAGAGCAACATTGAAGGAGGGTGAGGTAAAAACAGGGGGACGAGAGAGGTGAAACGAAAAGGGAGAAAAACAAACAAGAGAATGAACGGTGTGAACTGCAGGAGGAAGCAGATTGGAGAGAAGAGAAAAACAATGAAGAGGTGTGTGTGTTCTGGAAAGATGGAGCAAAAAGACAAAGAAGCCGCGACTGACTGCTATTGTGCTTTCTTATCGGAGTGGCAGAGGGATTTTAGTGCCCACAGTTTTACCCTGTGCAGTGGAGGGTTTAGTGCTCTGATGATGACCCCAGCGAATCTAAAGAGATATGGATTACACTGAAGCCAACTAAATACCAAATAATCCACATTCTGTTTTCTGCATGACCTCATTTTTTGGTAAACAGCATTGATAAGAGCGGCGGTTAATTCTATCACTGGCTCTGATTCATATGCAGGATAAACTTCTCCTAATCTTGGTTTTGCAAGGCTTTAGGTTCAGGAAGTATGCGGCTTTAAAAACAGGGTTGTTAAAAAAAAAGAGGAAAAAACCACATCAGTCATACGGAGTCATTGAATGTATGAACTGATTTGTCTTTACATATAAAATAATCAATTACAACTACATTTGTTATGGAAAACTGCCAAACATCTGTTGGCCACAGTTTCTTATAAATGAGAGTTTACTGAATTCATAACATAAGCTTATACTTATCTTTACATTTATTTTCAGACAAACAACCACATTTGAAATACGTCATCATGGGTATTACAGCTTCTCACATATGCAGATTGCACCTGTTTGTTTGATATGATTGGATATGTTTTGGTCGAACAAAACAAGCAATCGGAAAGCATATTACGCTTTGGGACTTCATGATGGATATCTTTTTTATTTTACGATATCAAAACCTAATTAAATAATCCCCATAAAAAATAACTAGATTAAAGGATGATAATAACAACAAAATGAGTTGTAGCTCTGGGTTATTAAC
Organism: Notothenia rossii; assembly: GCF_949606895.1. Lineage (NCBI taxonomy): Eukaryota > Metazoa > Chordata > Actinopteri > Perciformes > Nototheniidae > Notothenia > Notothenia rossii. The sequence continues at coordinate 11,802,280 of NC_136907.1, forward strand.
TGTGATAGAAAGAGTAAGTGATTGAAGAAAGTGAAAGTTGGGTTTGAGGAGTTGCAGTGAAAAAGGACAACATGTGAGTCTTCCTGTGATTTGATCAACAGTGACATGTTGACTGACTGTAGCCTGCAGACTCAGAGGAAGGAGGAGGGGGAACCCCCCGGACTGCATTTCCCATGGGCCTTTGTACCAGTGTCTGCACAGATGGCAGATGGGACAACACACAGCCCTCGCTCATGAAACCCCTTCTGAGTGACAATGTCACAATCACACAGTCAACACACACACACACACACCTGCCTGCACGACTCAGCAAAATAAACATTATCAGCCATGAGTGTGTGGAGCTGTCACGCATGAAGTGTGGGGCTTTTGGCTTAGACCTGACAGGGAAGGAGAAAGAGACAGAGCTGTATGCTGCGGAGATTATTTTTAAGAGATACTCGGAAGAAAATACTATTTTACAACACACACACACACACACACACACACACACACACACACACACACACACACACACACACACACACACACACACACACACACACACACACACACACACACACACACACACACACACACACACACACACACACACACACACACACACACACACACACACACACACACACACACACCAGTCACTACAAGAATACAGTGATTACATAAATCCAGAGTGGGGATAAAAGGCCAGTGTGGGCCAGCACTAGCAATCCGCGCCTGTGTGTGTGTGTGTGTGTGTGTGTGTGTGTGTGTGTGTGTGTGTGTGTGTGTGTGTGTGTGTGTGTGTGTGTGTGTGTGTGTGTGTGTGTGTGTGTGTGTGTGTGTGTGTGTGTGTGTGTGTGTGTGTGTGTGTGTGTGTGTGTGTGTGTGTGTGTGTGTGTGTGTGTTAGGGCTGCACGATTTGGGGAAATAATGTAATTGCGATTTTTCTGACAGATATTGCGATTTGCGATATTTGTTTTTAAGCGACCCAACGGAAGTTTATTGTAAAATGCGGCTAGGAAGGTCGTATCAACGTGCTCCCGTCTCTAGCACCCCCGCAGCCCGAGCTACGAGTGAAAGAACTAAACTTACATGAAACTTCCGTTGGGTTGCTTTAAAGTCAAGCTTCAGTTTAAGATTCACCCTGTAATAGAAACATGTGATGGAGCATTCCTAACCTGACTCAGATACTTTCAAAAATACTTGGCAGGTGATTGGATCTCTCTCTCTATCACCTTCTATCATGGGCCACTTCTGATTGGTTAGCAATGGCTTGTACATGTGGAGCACAGCACTTCTGATTGGTGTGGATGACTGACACACAAGAAGAAAACAAAAGTTTTTAAAAAGTTTTTAAAAATAAAAAGTTTTTTTTTTAATTGCAGGCTTTGCGATTTGATAATTGCATCATTTAAAATCGCGATTTCGATTTAAAATCGATTAATCGAATTAGTGTGTGTGTGTGTGTGTGTATGTGTATGTGTGTGTGTATGTGTATGTGTGTGTGTGTGTGTGTGTGTGTGTGTGTGTGTGTGTGTGTGTGTGTGTGTGTGTGTGTGTGTGTGTGTGTGTGTGTGTGTGTGTGTGTGTGTGTGTGTGTGTGTGTGTGTGTGTGTGTGTGTGTGTGTGTGTGTGTGTGTGTGTGTGTGTGTGTGTGTGTGTGTGTGTGTGTGTGTGTGTGTGTGTGTGTGTGTGTGTGTGTGTGTGTGTGTGTGTGTGTGTGTGTGTGTGTGTGTGTGATAAAATGTCAAAATACCAGCACTTCATAAGAAATGTTTGATGTAGACTACACCTACTTTTCCCTGCCGTAACAATGACAAAAGAACAGAGTCGCATTATGTATTATGGGAGGATACATACTGCACTCTAATTTACATTACTGACGTGTAATGAATCAATTATGCCTGGATTCAATTCGAAATGCTTTGTCCAAATCTTCGTGGACGTGTAATCTCATGAAGCTGTCGATCAATGTTTCTGCAACCTATTATTCTTTTAAGTAGCTACTTTGAGTCACAACATCACCATAAAGTGACATAGGCGCATTTGTTTGGTCTGCCAGACAAACTACAAAACCGTGTTCATACAGATCCCTTAAGGCAGTAAAGTCCCCTTCAGTGACATTAAATAGATTTATTTAAGTCAAATATGACACCAAATAAACCACTCCGTCATTTGAGATGTGAAGGAAGTCTGCCATAACTACAATGAGTCACATAAACAGTAAAAAAAAACATTCCCATCAACCTCAGTTGCAATTTGTTTATTCCTATCAGCATATGTTAGCATGATGAACATCATCAAACATACTGGTTAACAACACAGTCGTGGCTTCCTTTCTTGTCTTTCCATCAAGCCACTGGATGCCTTAAACAGACAGTTCTAACTAGTTTATTTCCTTTAAATTACTCACAGTTTGAAGTGTTGCTTGCCCTCCGATGGTTAGATGATGTTGCGATGTGTTTGCTCAAAATAAAATAACAAACTTTTGCACATGCAACAAAGAAAAAAGGCCTTTACAATATTCAAAAGAAATTCAAAATACTCAAATAAAATAACAAACAACTTAGGTATTCTTTCTTTCTTGATAATGCTTATATAACCAGGGGTGCACATAAGTGGTACGCAGGTACGCATGCGCGGCAACAATCTGAAATGCGTACCGTCACTTGTGTCACAAAGTGCATTTGCGTACCGACGTACTTGTGAAGCTTTTCCAGAAGGCGGTTAGATCACCGGACGACAGAGTCGGTTTCCGTGTGCACAGACAGGGCTGCTGTTAACGTCGGTCTGTACAGCAGCACTGCGCTAAAACAGCTGATCACAACGTTCACACGCTCTGTGGTCACGAAGCTCTGCACTCCACTACCCCTCCCCCCGCCCCCCGTTGACATTCCCGATATAGAGGGCTTCATGGGAACTTTGAGGGGAGACAGAAGTTGGAGTACCAAACACTGACTCCAGGTACTCATCGGAGTACCTCACTGAGAAAGTTGTGTGCACCCCTGTATATAACTTCATAACTTAAAGGGTACTTGTACGATTTGTATGTACGTGTACGGTTAAAAACTGTTCATCAACGGCATCTCTCAACAGGTTGCCCATCACTGTGGCTTTAGCCCAGGCGCCGTGGGAATTGTAGTCCTTTATAGTGCATTGACTACAGACGTCACAATTAGGTGGCCTTTCTTATAAAATCAAAATACTGGCTCTAATAAACACAGTATGTAAGTATTGTCATTATTAGCATTGTATAATGCTAACTAGCATTAACTCGTAGCAACACACAAGTGCAGCCTCACTTAGGGACACATTCATCTTTGGATTTGTGATCTGATTTTCTGATCCGGTGCATCCCTATTTTACAAATATCTTTAGATTTTTCCACATGTCAAAACTTGTCAGGAAATGTGTTTTTCCACAGCCTTAGTTTGCCAAAATATGTGCAAGAAAAACGTAATGGATCATGGGAAACTGACTACTTCCGACTACATTCAATGAGAGACTGATGGGTCTGTCGAGAACCTCCTTTTATCTCCCCCCTTCTCATAAGCAACATCAAGAAGACAAAAAGCAGGCCAACAAAAACTAAAACAAGCTGCACAACATGAATATTGCATTTATTTGTATGCATGCTGTCTTTTTTCCCCAGCAGGAGATTGCCATTGGCAGAACATTACGAGCTGATTCGTCAGCCACTAACAGCAGCTCCATGCAGCAACCACACGTCCTACTTTGACATCAACCTGTCCTCATGCCTCTCACTTCTTTCACACACTCTCACAGGATGATGGGAGAAAATGAGATAAGATTTGGTTACGAGGCATTTCATTTTAGAGTGTACTCTTAGATCAGGTTTTCTCTGACGGATGATATTGTTAGTTTGTGTGTTGGCTCTTGACTTAAGGTGTGATGAGTCAACCAGTTAAGATCCAGACGTCCGTGACTAAAATCCTTCATCCGGTTAAATATAGGTTTAATAAAAAAAACGCAATATATATCGCAGGGGAAAAAAATATATTGCAATGTCAGTTTTTTTCAATATCGTGCAGCCCTACTGACCTTAACTGCAGATTGTTTGACACATTGATTGATACGTAATTTAGAAGCCAGATTCATTGCTATCCATACATGTTCGTTTTATGAAAAATTAGGTTATTATTACATTGTGCACTATTTCAAAGCTTAAATGATCCTATGGGAAAAGTCCTGTATGTACACATATTGTGGTCCTCAGGCAACAAAGGCTGCTTTTCAATCAGCTGGTGTAATCCTGTCAAGGGCGCGGAGCGGTGAAGGTGAACAATTCCAATCAAGGTGCTTCTACCTTCAATATCGCAAACAGTTTCATTTGATTCAAAATGCATAGAATTGTGTTTTCAGTTCCAAAAGCTGTACTCTGGGCAACATTCCCACACAAATAGCAATGAATATGAGTCTGAGCATACATGCTTGTCAGTTTTTATTAACCCTCCCAGAAACCAAAGAGGGAAAGCTGGATAAAAGAGGATGAGTGAGACAAGCTGAGATAAGACCGTAATACCTGCTGTGATCTGTCTCTATAATAGTCTCCAGTTCTTTGCAGGCCAGTTCTTCTCCCGCCTCCAACATCTGACTCAAAGCTTGTCAAGTGCAAGCTTAAAACATACTGTACCCACACATACAGACACATGCACACCAAGGCTTGCACACACTAGATACAACTCAGCCTACCCCAACACACACGTACACAGCATTCAAAGGGCAACAGCCTTTTAAACAATTCATTGCTAAAAGCCTTGTAGGTCTTAGTCATCGGCACATACACTCTCGCTCCTCAGTTCGTCACTAACACTCGTTGCAGCGATTCACATGAATGACAGCACAAAAGAGGAAGGAGTTGAGAAAGAGGACAAGTGAGAAAACTGGAGGGATGCAGAAGATCTTCCCAAAATAATCCAATAATATAAATAATGAGACACCAGTTCATTAGCATATTAGCAGCTCGTAAATAAAAAAAGTGAAAAGTCTTTTAACTGGAGTGGGAGGCGAAGGAGCTTTAAACGGAGCAGATAAGAAGGAGAGAGAAATAGAAAAGCAAAGAGGAAGAGATCAAAGGAGACTGCGAGGCCATACGTCTCAAACAGAGCAGAAGGGAAATGCGCAGCTCCAGCAATGGTGTGAATGTTTGCCTTGGGAAAGCTGAGAGAAATGACGGATAGACGCAGATAAATACAGCAGAGTCTTTTCAGCACAACGGACAGCTCCTACTCTCTGCTGACAGATACACCACAGAGGATAAGCTACAGTAGAAAGAAATGCTTCGCTGGGTTGCAACATTCTTACAGTTTAGACTGCATCTGTATTCATTCTTGTTTTAATACCGTCAATATTTTTTCAAGGGCTGAAAATCGGTGACAGCAAAAAAAAACGACTTGGACATCTGTGAGAGCTGCACTGTGTGTATGCACTGCAGCAACAAACAGCCATACTGTTCACAGCAGATATTCTCAGAAAGAAATCCAGGTCAGAAAACACACTCATGCACGTACACACTACAGGGTCTGAGGATCGCAGCCAAGTGATCACAACCCTGACTTCATCCAACTGCAGTTTAAAATGTCTGCCAGCTGATTGGCCAAAGAGGCTTAGTAACGGATCTAGCAATAAGCCTTTTCACATGCTATTGGGAAACAGACAAACAAAATGTTTTCCCTTTTTCTCTTAAAAAAACAAAAGCTAGATGAGCAACAGCATCAGAACATCTGCATAAAAACCCATATTTATTTGTATCATATTGGAACAGAAAATACGGCAGTGAGAATAAATAGTTGGTTATAAATTCTAAACAATATAACATGTTTATAATACCAAATAAACAAACATGTGACATTACACCAAGAGGGTTGTGTTTTGGCCTTGTAGGTATTTTTGTCTGTCAGCAAAAACACCTACTGTACATAGATTGCTAATATATTGGAAGGACACCAGTCTGTGAGTCAATGAACCTCAGATGTTGGTGTTGATCTGGATTCAAAATGTCTCCTTAAAAGCATATTACATGTTTCAACCTTGAGAGGGTAGGTGATTTGAATTTAAATGTTATCCCTTGAAAAAAAAGACTTAGCATTTAAATGTAGAGACAGAAAGTATGTGTTGAAGAATTGCTGAGAATCATGCCTCCCAGCTAAAATAATAATAATCCGCTGCACTTTCTCATGAATAAATTGACAGTCTTCTTTATGCAACACAACACCAATTCAAGCTATAGCCTTTTCAAATCTGTGCAGCTCATCTAGTGCTGTCAAGTGTTTGTTGGTGCTTTCCAGTCAAATCAAACCAAAGAAAGTAATATACAGGACTCTAAATAATAAGCATACAAAGCATGGGAAGTGGTAGTGGTAACCACTATGGCCGAACAGATAACGGTGAACACTGGAATCTGCAGAAAGTCAAACTGCATCTATTTAAATTAAAGGGAAACCATTTCCAGTGTTTCCCCTACCATTGTCTTGCAGGGGCGCTGCGTCCCGCCAACGGAGCCCCGCCAACGGAGCCCCGCCAACGGAGCCCCGCCAATGGAGCCCCGCCAATGGAGCCCCGCCAATGGAGCCCCGCCCCCCCCTGAAATTCAAGGTGTTTACATTTTTATTTAAAAAATGTATATATATATATATAGCACCAAATTGCAACTAATCTATATCTACTGTCACTTTTCACATTGAACATGTGCTCGTTTATTAAATAAACAAAACGCTTTCATTTTAAGTTGTGAGTTTAGTGTTTTTGACCCTAAGAAACACTGATGCATTAATCAATAACAATAGTCCACAGCTCCTCTCTCTGCTCCAGAAGATTTAAAAAATATATATCCCAATGCTTGGGCCTTACTTGGCCAGAAACTGTGATCATGTATTCGTTACGACCTCAAGACTTGTGCTTTAATAAAAAAGGACCAAAGGCAATTTCTATCCCCGTGCGTCAAAGATGTCTAGAGGAATATTGTGCTAGAGTGAGTGCAGTGTCAAGGCACAAAGAGAGAGACAAAGAAGTAAAAGCTTAGAGAAAAACTGAGAGGCAGGGCGAAAAAAGCGTCAAGGAGAGGCGGTGATAGAGGGCACGATTGAATTGACAGCATGAAACAAATGAGACCTGCTATTGAGTTCCAGCGGACACGGAGAAAGAAGAAAGGAGACATAAGGTGTAGAACGGGGGTGTTGAGATGGTTGTCTTGAGGTTGTATTTTTGCTGTCTTCGACTTGGAAAAAGCACATCCTTTAAAGGACAACTCAATTTTCCTCTTTTCATTTTCTTTCCTCGAGACAGGCAGCAACGAGGGCATCCTCATGTGTCACGGGAGCTGAAGAAGGAAGGACTCAAGGCTGAGTTTCGGTACTTTAACAAGGCGTTCGCACCTTTTCTCCTTACTCTTCTCAAAGGAAGATGACAGGAAGTGAAGTCCTACAGGGCATTCTGCATGTTGCCAGCCTCTCACTGGGCTTATCAGAGAGAAAGCAGAGTGTAACTGTGAGCCATGAGCTAAATGATGTAACTATTTTACTATAAAGGAATCACTTTAAAGTCATTTGATGCTACACTGGCTTGTATTAAGGAGAATGCTTTCTCAGAGTTTGCACTATATCACTTTGGTAAGGGGGTAATACCATTTCCCAGGAGACATGCGTTGGGCTATACATCACTGAGTTAATATATGAGAAACTAGATCATAGAAAGGTTTTCCCTTGATGTGCTCCAGCTGCTTTGACTCTGTGATTTATATAGTTTCCTAATAGACAGAAATGTTGCATATTGCTAAAGTAATGCTTTATAATATGTAATTAAGCAGCAGGTGTGGACTAGCTGATGCTGAAGTTCAGCAGACAAACCCTGCAGACCTGACTCAGCCAGGCTGGGGGGCAATTCAGGATTTCTAATCTGTTTGTTTGGTTTGGTCGAGGCTATGTGCTGTTAAAATGATGTGTGAATGCACGTGTGTGCGTACTCACAAACACACAGCTATGCACAAGTTCACCATCCGCCACAACAATGGAGAGCACTGTTCCAATAAGCCACAGCTGATGGAGGATAAGAGCGGCAGCAAGCAGCTCCAATGAGTCTCAGTAATCCATCATCATAAGACAGGCTTGGGAATGACCCACACACATGCAAAAGCACACCCACTTCCAAAGTAGGGTTGGAGGGCTTAGTGTAGCATGATGTTTTCTGTTATTGTGCAAAAAGACCACACACACACACAGGATAATCACAATGAGGCAACCAGAGAATGCAATTCTGAGCTAAAGAAACACAGATGCCCATACAGCTGTAGCTCTTATCCTATCACTATGTATGACATTTACATGAAAAGGGTTTACATTATAACGATAGGTTCAAGGAATCAGAGACAGCTTCTTCTCTGTCCAGATGTTTCTTTGCTACAGGCTACATCACTGCATCAGCTTTACTCCAGACTTTCCAAAGTGGACAGTGGTGAGGATGTGCTGTTTGAAGCTCATGCTGTTTGAAGTAATGCAGACACAGCAGCAACAGCGTAGCAACAGTCGTTAGCTTGTGCTTCGGAAGTAAAACCTTTCAAGGGAACTATTTGAATTTTGCATTTGCAGTGATCAGTAAAGACTCTGTGTTTAGCATATTTGGACCAATGCAATATTTTTACATAAACCATATTTTCACATCAGCTCCTTCCGGTTTTACACGGGGAAGTTTGCCTTATTTGCATACCCTTAAGGGATCTAATACATGAATACTTTATCTCATAGCTTCCATTACAGTGGAATAATTTACAAATATTGCCCTCATCCTGGAGGATATTTGCATGGATACTAATGGAGCCAATAGATATGAGCCAAGGGAAACTTGAATGATGAGATTGTGTTACGGTTCAAATGCTTCACTTCTGCAACAAAAATATATAATGCACAAGGCAGATGAGGAACTGAAATACACATTACCGATCACAAGATGTAGACAAACTAGTGAGGTTATGAAAGTTGAATGGCAAACGCATTTGTCCTTCAGTAGTGTTTCAAAAGGCCAATTTCGCTTCCAGTCCAATTCCTTTAAATAATATAACACTTTCAAATAAAACAAATCACAAAAATAGTATGACATGTTGCAAGTGAGGAATTGTATCAAGGTACTTCTGTTAAAAGAAAAGCATAACGATGTCAAATGTCAAATTCTCTAGCAAAAGAAACAAACAATATCCTATGGAAAGGTCATATCAACACAAAGTCCAATCTCAAATATCACAGCCCATTGCCAGTGTGCACTCACAGCTTTGAGAGCTCATACCAAACAGAGAGAAAAAAACATTTGATTTCAAGTGGATTGCGATATTAAGATTTCAAGTACTCTTGCATAGTCAAAAATAATATCAGAGAGAGAAATAACCCTTTGGGAGGGGTACAAATGTTGAGTGGGTAGCCTACCAAAGAACGAATAGAGACGGGGGCATAAATCATAATATTAAGTGCAGAGGCAAAAAGACTCCCTGTGCAGATCCAGCCCTTGAGGCAAGCAAGGATATAATATCAAAATATATATACACACAATAAGCATGATATATAACAGCAATGGAAACTTAGGCAAAGACTCAATTAGTTCATTGTTTTTAAACAAAAACTCTCCACATGTGACCCCTGTGGTAACACAAACAAACACAGACTATAAGCGAGAGCTGTCCGTGTGCGTCTCTGCATTCAGATTCAGTTTTCAAACCTAATCGTTTTCCTGAATGTATCCGGAGCCGTGTGGGGGTTGAGGGGGGGGGGGGGGGGGGGGGCAGTGTGGATGATGTGGAGAAGAGGCAGGAGGGGTACAAAAAAACAGTGAGTCACCACTGCCTGTTGTTGGCTGCCAAAGCTCTTCCTCCACCTCCATCCACCAGCGTCTCTGAGTGTGAAAGTGCTGGCAGGAGAGGTGATGCAAAACCCTGCATGAGGTTACAGGGCCTCAATCCTGATATCAGTGCAGAGAAACTAAAGGGAAGATCAGTTTATTATTTCATTATCTGCTTCATGTACAAAGTGCATACGTGAATCAGGCCATCAATTTGTAGCAACTTACAGCATGGCCAAAGACCCGCAAAACTAATGCTAGTGCTAATTAATAAACATGGTAAGAAGCTAAACTAAAATGTTGAACAACGATACCTGATTAGCATTAGCAAGTTAGCATTGTCATAAGCGCTCGGCAGTATCGATACTGTGATACGACACTGGATATGTCTTCGATTTTGGATATCTTAACATGGTGATATACAGTAGCTTAGGTGTTGGCTTTTATGATTTAAAATGTTTTGTCATTTTGATGCCTGCTATTTCTGAACTTATTGTACTTGTCCCTGCTGTTGTTTATCTGCCTTTTTTAATGAGTCAGTCTTTATGACATAACTAATCATTGTTAGTCAAAAATCTCTTACTCAGAAATAACTTACATTTGATATGCTCCACATAGTCCAGCTGCAGTTCCAATTGTGAGCTTGTTGGAATGTGAGTGTCAGCATTTAGCTCGAAGCACTGCTGTGCCTAAGTACATCCTCACAAAGCCTCTATTGTGGTGTATTTGTGGGGAAATATAAACAGTTTAGCATTCTTCCCTTGAATTACGCAAATAAATGATTCAGTGAATGTCGCTGCACTGCATACTACTGTATCTGTTTAAGTCAATCTGGAGTGTTTCTCTTACATTTCACTTGTTTTTCCCTGCCTCCGGTGAGAAGTTATTTCACATCGGGAGGTAGCCACTCAATCAATAGCCACCTTGTAATTTTAAAACTGCTGTAGTCACTGGATAAAAGAAAGAGTAAGGTTTATGAGTTACAAAAAATGCCTTTATTTTGCAGTCGATACTCCTAAATGACATTCAAAGCTCAAACCAAATGTGTTTTTTAAGACATTCACAATAGGAACCTGTTTTGTTTCCCTTACCGACATGGACCTCACTTTATTACGAATGCTAAAACCAATGCTGCTACGGTGACAACAGAAAAAGGACACAATAAAGCAGAAATTGAGCTGTTCTATTTAACTCGTTTTTTGGCGTGTTCAAATTATTACTAAGGCCTTTATCTTATTGAGCTGTTCTGTCTTATGAAAAATCCCCATCTAAAAGCTTCAAAATCCTTGTTTAACCCTCGCCTTCATCTACAGCTCTCTGTCATTACTGAAGTGGATTTATTAGATGAAATTCTTTTGGGATTGTAGCTCTCATCTGCATTCACTGGATAAAGTCGGTTTCATGGAGAGAACGTGCAGTCCTGTTCAGGGAAGAATACAGATCAAGCAATAACTAACTAAAGTAAAACATGTTTTGGTTTGATAGCGAGTAGTAACTAGTATAATGTGGTTTAAAATGACACTGTTTATCATGCTGCAAGGGGTGTATGGGCATAGGAGGGAGATGCTGGATGTGTAAGGACTAAAACAACATTAAGGGTAGTTCATGAATACTGAAATGACACACACCACAAAGTTTGCAACCTTCGTCCAGCTGCATGCAGCGTGATGAATAGCTACACAGTTAGCTGTACTTCACAGCGGAGCAATGGGTGTGTGTGTGTGTGTGTGTGTGTGTGTGTGTGTGTGTGTGTGTGTGTGTGTGTGTGTGTGTGTGTGTGTGTGTGTGTGTGTGTGTGTGTGTGTGTGTGTGTGTGTGTGTGTGTGTGTGTGTGTGTGTGTGTGTGTGTGTGTGTTTTAGGAGCCATGGGAGAAAGGCGAAGTAGGCCAGCATGAATATAAAATCACCGCTGCCAGGCAATGATGCGGGCTACAAGAAGAAGGGAGCAGTGCTGGTTTTGTGTGTGCATTTTGTCTGTGTGTGTTGGTGTGAATGTGCTTGCTGCCAGAGAAAATGTGCAGATGAAGGTGTAGGAGACTAAAGCAAGGGTTTTGCAGGAACACTCATTTATCAACTCTGGGATGTTGGGGGCACACACACCAGCGCACAAACACCAGGTAATACAAATAAAGCAGCTTGTTATAATGTGGAGATTAGTGCATTGTCGGAATACCAGACTGTACACACACACACAGAAATACACACACATAGAAATACACACAAACAGATGCGCACAGTGCTGCAAAAAAACATGTTTCAAAAGCGTGTTTGATCCAAATGTGCCGTTAGAACATTCTTTAGAAATGACACCCACAACCCCCCTCCCAACAATCACACACACATACAGACACATATTTCATTTTAGGAAAAAAAACACAAAAGAGCCAGACACAATAGAATGAACCAGCCAGACACAATAGTGTGGAAATAAGGAGAAAAAGGAAGAAGAAAACGAGAATAATTAGGAGCACAAGCTTCCATAGCCCTTGTATGAATATAAATAATTGATTAGGCCTATTAAAATAACAGAAAATCTATCAAATAAATAGTTATGAATATTTGATAACCAATTTATAGTTTTTTTTTTTTATGCAATGAGGAAACAGCTTGTTAAAGTTTCACAAATGCAAGAAACACTTGTTTGTCTTTGGCAATTATTCAAATAAAAAACAAATGCTTTAAATGTCCACTGTTAAACAGAGGAAACACCGATATTACTTCAGGCTTTAGTCACAATATCTTTTACTTCTTTATGGATTTTTGGGGGGTAAATAAATAGGGCCAAATAATGTTATGCTTTAGTTTTGTTATTGTTATATAACCAGGGTTTTGTCTACACCGGGTAACGGGCGCTGCGCCCTGTTACTTTCGGCGTGCCGCCCTCATACCAAAATGCCGATCGCCACGTAAAATGTCAAAGTGATGCCAGAAAACAATATTTATGTTCGCCAAAAACGGTATAATTACTCAAAAATATGAAATTCGTGTTGAATAGACCGTCAGACGGAATTTGTTTTTACGGATTTCGTTTTTACGGAGCTCCGACGGCGCTTTGTTGTTTACGTCCGCGGCGCCATCTTGTATATTGGCCTTATGTTCTTGCGAGAATTTATAGACAGTATCTTAAGATCAGCGCCCTCATACTATAATTTTCTAGAAAAACACCCTGTGTAACCCTTCATCGTTTTGAAAAACTACCCTGTTATTGACAACTCTTTAAATATGTTGTGTTATTTTACTTTTGTTTGTCAAGTACAAGTAGTCACCACCTGAAGATGTATTAACAGTGTCTATAAAAATATCCAGGCATTTTTCAGAGTAAAATAATAAATCCAAATCCAGTGAGTACAAATATTACAAGTTTAATTGAAAAATAGTTTAGATTAATAATGAAATCCCTGCAATTGAAAATGAAATCCGTCAAAATATAAAAAGCAGTGATGAGACTGTTTGGTAAGACACAAATTACATGAATAGATCTGCAGTGGGCAATGAGCACATGCTTTCATGTGAAATGCATGTTTAATTCATAATATCCACACTTGCAGCAGACCAGTGAAATGTATTTATTATAGATTTCTGACGTCTGAAGGGTTGCCTGCGTCAATGCAAACTAAATTGTTACAGCACTTCGAGAAGACCATGTCATGTTTTGCATGTCAAAAGTAAAATCACAAAATATTTGTATGACAATGAGATTTAAAAAGCCATCGCAGCTACAGGACAAAAAAAGCAAGGTCATGAAATATAAAAAAATGATATTGTTAAAAAGCGGCGTTCCTTCAGTCACCTCCCTGCGTCCTCTTCTTAACTTTACCCTTAGAAAAGTATGGCTTCAGTATGCTAGACATATGTAAGGTTAATAGCATATAGACTCCCTCCAGGCTGAGTGGAGAAAAGGAAGCGGAGAGGAATGGCGCTGCAGACAGCTCCATTACCTCCTCACAATAGGGATCATCCACATTCATCCACCAGTCGCTTCACCCGACCAGGGAGAAGATTACAGCGAGGGGTTAGGGAGATGGATGTGCTGGGAGGAGATGAAGAATGGAGAGACAAAGGAAGCGACAGAGAACTCACAAAAGGTGTCGTTAAGCAAAGATGGTATATTTTTTGCTTTGTTCTGCCGATTCCCAAAAGGTGCTCTCACACAAAAAACAGATGTGGCTTATGTCTGTAAGAAATCCCAGCATCTGGAAATATCAGCTCACAAGGGATGAAGAAGAATTTAGAGAAGTGGAGCGGAATCTAGGTGGTGTAAGACGGGAAAAAACCCAACGTTTTAGCCTTAACATGTATAAATTAGACTTAAACCAAATGGTGTCATGATTTAAGCTAAAACCTGAAATGGAAATTATAATAAAACCAGGAAGAATCAGCATTACAGCTTATAAAGGTTCATTTGGCTCTGAAGAAGATCATTATGGAGGATCTTGTTAGTAAGAGGATTGGGAGCTGCTGTTTTAGGGATAACTCTGCATTTACATTTTGAATTAGTTATTCCTCTATCCTCAGATATTTGTCACAAAGTGAAAAGATTTCTAGATTTGTTCATGCCTCAGAGCGTGGACTCCTCTCATTGACAGCGGGATGCTAAACATGCTAACAAGCCAGAGTTTAATCCTACAGTGCATGTGACAAAAGGCTGATTTTAAAAAATGGCCAATTAAAACTCAAAATGTCAAGGTATCCCTTAACAGGCTGTGTGCTTTATGTAAAAAGTGTGCAAGCACTCCATTTACCCAGGCCCATGGGACTTTATTTCACTCCTCCTATCACCAGGAGCAGGGGAGAGGGGAGAGCATTGATACACGCAGCGTGATAAGGCTCCACAGGGGGGCCGGAACTCATCAGCCCCCCGCAGAACACCATTAAGCTGGACCTACTGCTGCACTCCAGAAGAAAAGAGGACATGAAGGACAATCACAAGCTTTCCAATTTTCCCCTCTGAAACTTTCATTTCCGTCCCTTTAGTGTACCATCTTACTTCCTCTCTCAGGAAGATGAGCTGCCTCCCCCAATCATCTGTTTCTACCTCCCTGTTTCTCTCCGGCTCAGGCAGGGGTCAGGACAACCCTGCTGCGTGACAGATAGCAAAGTCATTCATGACCTTGCAGAGGAAGCCACACCCTCTGTCCTCTACCTCTTCAGCAGCATGTGTGTTTGTTTGAGACAGAAGGAGAAACTGGCATGGAGTGTGTGTGTTCATGCCATTAAAGTGACATTCCCTATTTTTCTATTCTGTGTCTCTGGTCAGCACCAGCGCGGTTGTTGTCGTAAGCTAACGTTGCACTCTGGCTGTAGCCCCCAGGCACAAAGTGACTAAGCTTCTCTGCAGCAATAGGGCAGCTAATCTTTCCCAAAAATAAGCATCTTACAGAGGCCTGCAAAACACTTGGTAAAGACAAAATGTGAATCCTCTTTCGGAGACATTTCTTGTCTTAACATTGAAGGGCTTCTCTAAATACTTTTCTTCTCTTTGCTGCAGCATCAGCCTGAGGCGGATGTTCCCTTTCCTTTCACGAATACAGGAGAATTCACGAGCAGAGGGAATACAACTAATATTACATGTAGAGCTGGTGAAGTTGATTCATTGTAATAACTGCAACTTTTTTGATCATTGTTTAAAAGTTATAGTAATCTTTTACACAAAACATCTCTTGAATTAGCTTTTTCCAAAGCTTTTTACTTGTTATGTGACAGTAAACTGAATATGAAGAGTAGGAAGGTGAGATATTTAAAGAGACTCATTCGGGTTTTAAGAAACAATGATGGACAGTTTTTGATAGACTCTGCCAATATATGCACTAAACCAGTGGTTCTCTGTGAACGACCCGTTTCGAGTGGGTCGCAGATGTTTGAGTGAAGAAAAAGAAAATGTGAATTTCTTTTTTTACTCTTTAAAAAAAAAAAAAAAGTCTTTAAATTATACAGTTCAGCTTTGATTGCGTCAGCTCATTAAACCTTTTTTAAAAGCATACTTTAGTTCTGTGAAGGGATCCGATGCACTGTACTTCACTTTAATTAATATTGTTTGCTGAAAAGTGTATATATTACAGCACGATATTTAGTTGAATAGATTTGAGTGGTTCAAAATTTCGGGTCGCGATTTATTGACAAAGAAAAAAGTTGGTCCCGAGGCCTGACCGGTTGAGAACCACTGCACGAAACGGTTAATAAAAACAATAGTTTCCCTGCATAATAATAGCCCTACGTTGTCTTCTGACTTTGGTCTGGTTATCTGGGTTACCTTAATTTATTTCAATGATCTCAACCAGCCTCTACACCATTTCAAACAGTCCACTAATAAGAATCAGATTCAAATATGAAAAAAAGGGCAATTACTCATATTAATAGTTACATCACTCTTAAATATGTTTATCAACCCAAGCACAAAAGGATGAACCAAAAACATCCTCTTTGCATAGTGGCCGTTCCGTTCAGAGCTGCTGTGTTACATACAGCCCGTCATCTCCAACATAGTCTCAGTTATTGATGGCAGTAATACAAAACCACGACCACAATAAAGTAGAATGCTCACATAGCAAATTCAATTGTAAGCAATATCTACAGTACTACCCAGCATACTAAATGTCCCATAACAAAAACCCTTTGAAGTCAAACATTAAAAAAAAACTGCTGATTTCCAATAAAAATATCTTATTCATGCAAAAGATTTCGATGCCACACATTATTTATTAGACCATTTAAGTGTATTGGTGGGATATTTGTCATGACAGTCATCTTCATGGGTATGTGAGCACACAATGACGCATTCTTATCGTCTGCACGGCCATGCAAGCAGATTACAGTTCTGCAGGGAAATGATCAGCGTCTGCTCGGACTGTGCCGCCACAGGGCAAACATGGAAAACACTGAAGCTCAATTTTGCACCGGGAGGTTCACAACACCTCAGGGCAACATAGATGTCAAATAATAAGATTTTAAATAAGATGTCCTATCCCTTCAAAAGAGCTGTGAAGTATTATTCAGCATGCCACTGTGTGTCACTGCACTTGAGGTAGAATCAAGCAGTGTAAACACAAAACATTGAATCACATTTTTTTTCGAATGCTGACCTCATTTTCTTTCCCTCTTTTCTTCATTTTTATTTCAAAGAGTGTATGGCCTTCAAAAAAGAAAAACATAATTAGGTAGAAAAAGGTTGTGCCACTGTATGTGTGTGTGTGTGTGTGTGTGTGTGTGTGTCTGCAATTGTGTCTGAATGCCGACATGTGAAAATGAGTGGAGGTTTTTTTTTTTTGGTGTGTCAGACTGCTGGCTGTGGTCTCGGAATCAGGTGACCTTGGTGATTGAAGTAATAGTAAATAATTAGGTGTTTGCAAACAGACCATCGATGGGAGCTCTAAAGGGGGCTCAGGTGGGGATTGACATTGCCAGAAGAAATTGCATCTAACCAATAAGGAAGGTGAAAGGGAAATACAAAGCAAAGAACAGCAAGAGTTAGAGAGAGTGTCACCAATCTTTTTCTATCTAGACAAACTCTCCATTTTGATCCCAAAAAAAGCTTAACAACTAAATAAAGCTGTCTATAAATAAGCACTGCTGGTGTCGCACTAAGGCAAGACTGACAGATCTGCCTGTAGATGCATTTTGAAAATATATCTCTCAATTCTTCAAATAAAGATATGATGGGACAGTTCAGGTGGATTACATGTCAGCCCTCTCCCCCTTCTGTCAACAAACATTCCTCCTTACCTGGCTTCTTCAAATATATAACATCCCAACATAGTCAAAGCGAATAAACACAGCCTGGGGTAGAAGTGGTGTACCATTAACAAAAAATGGGAGGTTTCAATCTATAGAACAGCCAGTGTAGGGCGGGAAAGGAAGCAGTGACTTCTAAGGGGAGGATACAACAAGTAAATGGATCCAACATAATGCATGTATACTGTCCTATTGAATGTCGTGAATTATATCGGTCAACAGAGGAATATTCTGGAAAACTGGATATTTTAGGGGCACATTTTCAAGTGCAAAACGAGTTTGTTTATCTCCCCAGTCCGGTTTATCATCTAATGACCCCTTAGATTTATAATTGATGGACCATATAGGCTTTAAATACATCCTATACTTCAATTCAGAGTGACACATTTAAAAAGGGAAAGAAAATATGAATGAGAGGCTCAATATAAACGGTGCGTCCATGGCGTACCCCAGCTGAACATTTATGGGAGATTTTGTAGTCAGTTCCAACGTGCTTTTCACACAAACGTAGGGAATATCTAGTTCATCCCTTCAGTAGAGATGCAGAGACTCGAATGAGCAAGGAGCGTTAAAATGCCTGGTGGCTTATCACCTAAAACAGAAGATTATACATAAACCAGGCCAATTCACAGATGATCTCACTCAGAGTTTGCTCTTACCGATTGTAAATCTTAGTATTCCAATGGTGTTTAGCTTGTGGTGGCAGTTTAACACTAGACGTCTTCAAACCATGAGACATGAGCTCATATTGGGGGGTGGAGAGACAAAGAAAGAGCGTGAGAGATATAGAGAGAAAGGCTGTGACAGAAGTTCCGGAAGTGGAAAGCAACACCAGGTGGTCGAGCGTCTGGAGGCAGGCAGTCAAAGAGCATTGTTGCCTTGACAACTGTGATGCCTTGTTGATGATAATAACTGAGCACCTAGCCACAAGCAGCCCACACACACACACACAATGTAAGTGTTTCTATATTGCATGTGTGCACGGCATGTACCATCTACAACATGCTCTGTGTTATTGGCAGCAGTGATGATCAGTGTTTTGCCGCTGTATCAGCATCAGTACAGCCAGTGTTCTGGGTAGAGTTGATTATTATTGTCTTCTCTCTCCTCTTTCTTTCTTTCTAGAGACAGTTCATCACACGGCAAAAGGCCAGCATCATGCCGTATAGAGAAGGGAGCATATCTGATTCAGCCGGCAAGCCATCTGTTCACCCAAGCCGCAGTGGGATCTGATCAATACAGCCAAAGTGGACGGTGAATGTGGCTGCCGTGGTCTCCCACATTGACTGGAATAATGGATCAGCTCTTGGGTCACAGTGGACTCATTGTACCAGCAGCATGACCACTGAGGTTCCTGCCTCCACACCTCTTTGTTTCAACTCTTTTAATTAAGGAGCTGGGCAAGAGAATTCCCTAACAGGCTTAGCTATTGGCAGTCTCGCAACCACAACTGATTGTACAATTCAGGATTTAGCAAGTAAAGCTTGGTATGGACAACACATAGTGCTTTAATGTGTCAGGGTGTCAGGCCTTTGTGTGTTAATGCATCATCCCAGCATTCATAAATAAAGTGTGGGTCTAACGCAGGTACTTATAAAAGGGGGTGCATTTCAGTTGAACGCTCTGATGAGCTTTCACTGATCTGATGTGGACCAATCCAGAGTCCTTTTCTCTTCCGCTGCATCAGCTGGTGATTTCTGAGCACATAGCCACTGCAGCATCCTACCACCTCATCCTCCTCCACTCTCGCTCTTCTCCTCCCTCCCCCACCCTCCCTCAACCCCCTCTCCTCCTCCGCCTCCTCCTCTCCACCTGCTTTTAAATGCATGGCGCTGCCCTGCCAGGCCGGTCTATGCAAGCAGCATCTCCCTCCTCAGCTCCTCCAGAGTAAAGGAGGAGGTAGAGGAACAGGATGGACGGTTATCAGCCTGTGTGCAGCCAGGGGGGTTCTAAGGGAAAGAGACAAGGTCGGAGTGAGCCAGCAAAGCCCCCCTGCTCTTCTGTGTAGTACCAATAATCGATTGGGAGATGAGAGGCGAACTGAATCTGGACTCTCTCGTCTGAATGAGAGGAAATGGTTTAGCCGAGATGTAGGCTGTCCTGCCACGAGCATCCATTGAGTAAATAAGCCACTGGCTACATGAAACCCTGTCAACCTCAAGAAAGCACTGCACTGAAATCAGGTGATACATTATATCTACATTATTCTTCTTCCTCCTCAAAAGAGAGTGAATACTGTTCAGAGCCCCCCTCCTCATGGCAGATATGTAATATCATGCAGTGCACGCCATTGCCTGATGCATGGAGCAGGGAAACAGCCTGGCAGCATGCAGCACACACGTCCTATATCCTCCTAACGCATTAGTCCTCCGGACCTACGTCTGCTGTGCATTTTTCTCATAGCCTATGTTTCGTAACAGGAAACACCAGTCATGTTAAAACCTCCAGCTGGATTAAATCCTTATGTGTAGGATAGGCCTAACATCGCAGACACTACCTCCGATGGAGGGGCAAAGATAGAAGGGGGTGGCAACGTATCTGATCCATAGATAAAATTATCGCTCTTGGGGCCACAGCAATATAAAGCCCTGTCCGTCTCACAGCTAGATACATCACTGCTTTGCGCACACGATGCAGTGGCCTGCCTTCAACAATAGGCCTATGCATAATTTTAAGCCATTCTCATGCACACATATGTCGATGGATAGCATAATGCTAGTCGGCCTTTGTCCGGTATGGATTGATTTAGTTTCGGAGCTCGATAAAACTGCATGATTACTCTCTTTAGTTTAATAAAATAATCCAGTTTGTCTCGATGTTGTACGCAACGTTGTAACGATTCGCCCTGTGCCTGTTTACCTGCCTATGCATCACTTCAGGGTACATATCGGGGTCAGGAGAAAAGCCAGTATACATACACTTTGCCCTATTCACTACTTTGACTGCAAATGTGTTTACTGTAGCTCGTTGCACCGCAAACGGGTCCTTTAGTCAACAATGCTTGGATATTAAACTACCCTTCATGCCTTGGTGGGGTCACATGCTTCATTCAGATCCGCTGGGTTTTACAATAATTCAGCTTCAGCCTATTTATCCTCCAACACACAGACTTATGTATGCATCTTTTTATCTGCAGAAAAGAAAAACTCCACATTCATCCTCCGAACAAACAAATGACATCATCCTCTGAAAGCCACACAACCACGGGAGTGAAGCATCGTAAATAAAACATAGCGGGTTAGGACACCGTGATTCCTCTGTGCTCTATGGCTGCCTTTCTGTGTTTTCTTACAGTTTGGTGCTGTTTGCACTCACCAGGTTCAGCACTGTCTCCACGATGTCCCTGTTGCTAACCTCCCCGACCTGGATCAGGCCCACCAACACGGCGAATTTCATCTGGATATTCCTGATCGGGACAGCGGGGTTGATCACCCCGGCCGGGAGGACCATAGTACCGGCTGAAGACACCATCCTTTCCCCGGTGGCGCCGGAGCCAGCGCCCGCGGCGAACTGCTGCTGTGGCGTCTGCACGGAGGAGCCCGGCGGAGGATGGGAATCTGTG
This sequence comes from Notothenia rossii, assembly GCF_949606895.1. Lineage (NCBI taxonomy): Eukaryota > Metazoa > Chordata > Actinopteri > Perciformes > Nototheniidae > Notothenia > Notothenia rossii. The sequence goes on from NC_136907.1 coordinate 11,823,392, forward strand.
TCCGTGAGCGAAGAAGCAGAGACCGGTGGTACTGACACCGGCTTCTCGCTCGACATTTCCCCTTGGAAACAGGGAGGAGAGGAGCGGTCGCCGTTGTCTCTCACAACTGCTCTACCAGCGTCTGCTGCTGCTGCAAAAAAACATCCACTGCGCAGGAAAAACAAAAGGAGCGCGACGTTTAAAAAAAAATTCACCTTATCCTCCTGAAAATGTGAAGGGATTCATAAGGCTGGGGGGGAAAGGGATGGAGGTTTGACAGAATGGTAACCTACGCTTCTTTCTCTCTCCTCTCTCTGTCTCTCTCTCATTGGCAGGTTGCAGTCAGTGCGGTCGTCGAGGAGAGATCGCCATGTTGACGCCCCCTGTTTGCGGCAGCGCGCTGTAGCCACACATGCGCACTGGGGAACTTTCTGGTAGGGTGCTGAAGCAGAATAACATGGAGCCATCCATGCATGGGCTACAGAGCAAAGCACCACCTCAACAACTGGGTGTTTTTTGTTTTTTAAATCGTTTTTTTATGTGTGAATGTTTTTGCTTTGGAGATTTTAATCTAGAATAGTGAAGAACACCTGAAAACAGAAAAATAAATGGACAGCAATATATACTTTTAACAGAAATTCAGATTGCAATTTAGGACGATTGGCTTCCAGACAGAGGCTGTTTATATATTCAGAAGCTACCCATCTGTCCCACTTTTCGCTGTCTCTGTTTAACTCTGGTGCCTCTGTTTCCTCATTAAGCGTCACAGGTACGCTCTCCTGACACTCATCTCAGGAGAGCTGTTGTGTGCTTTCTCACCTCTCCTCTTCTTTTTCCAATGTCCTCACCTCTCTTCTCTGCAGTCATTTTCACTTTTTGCACACACCTTCTTACATCACCACCTCTCTTCTTCACCCTCCTCATGACCCTTATTAAGCGAAGAAGGGAAAGGCAAAACAATAAAAGAGATATAGGCTACTAACAGAGAAGGGGCAATAGTTCAATAATAAAGCCATTTCAACTTGTACAATAAGGGTAGATAGGCAGATTCAAATAATTAAAACGTAAAATACAGTCATGTAAATCAAATTTCTCAAATGTAAAAAAGGTAAATTGATTATTTGCAGGTGCTGTGTTTTGTTGGTGAACTATAATAATATAAAAACAGTTTAGAGCTTGTTGAACAAGAAGCCAGAGCCAGTTTGAGCCTGTCTGATAAAACCCATCTGAGTGAGCAATTCTTAAAGGTCATTTTATAATTTTCCAGCAAGGGCTTTATAGATTAAATTACAGATTATCATCAGTATCATGTTTCTCTTTAGAGAAGACCATCAAACCCTGTCATATAAAATACAATCATGGGTACCTAGACATCAATGGTAATAAATCTCAAGGCAGAGTGATAGACTGAGTCCAGAAGTTGACGAGTTGAAGAGGAGGCGTGCCAATAACTCACATTGTAGTCCAACATTTGACAGAAAAACTGCCCCAACAAACCTAGTCCTACAAATCGTTTCTTACAGGCACTAATGTAGAATATGTTTGTATGGCAGAAATGCACTTTCAGCAAAATGTGGTTTCCTTCAGCCTGAAAACTACCAGCACACACGGACATATGCCTTCTTAATAAAATGTTTACTGTCATGCTCTCATCCTAGGCTAGTTGACTCAAAGGTCCAGCAGGTGTCTGTCACACACACATGCTCACTCACACACCTACAGTATCCCCTGGTGGCTGCACAGACCGAGGCTACTTCACTACCTGTATAAGCCTGTTTCACACTCCATGTGTTCTTTCAACAGGACACAGCTGCTGGGTAGGATTCCCATTAGCAAAGCGACTGTACAGGCTGATTCGTCTGTCTGAGTGTGTTTTCATATCGGCATTGACGCCAGTCTCTTTGATGTCTCGCTTCCCATTTTTTCTTGAGGTACTGACCGTTGGCAGGGGGTGACATGGGAGTCCCATTTACTGGCTGTGTGTGAGCGAGTCACATTTGGCACAGGTGCACATTTGAGATTATTTGAAGATCTTACAGATGAGCAGGGGCCATATCATTTGTTTTCTTTTACTTAAACAGCACAAAGGAAATGAAGGAGACAATCAAACGTGCACTCTGCTCTGTCATATGCACACTTGCACATAACGCTTGCATCTGTTACGCACTTTTCTCAAACTCATAGAAGCAATTCCAATCTAACACATGCTATCTTGCTCTCTGGTGCGCACATGTACACACACACACACACACACACACACACACACACACACACAAACACAATAGCACTCTCTCACACACAAACACACTCCCCTTTGTTTTCAGACAAAGGCCCGCTCCTGCAGCTTTGTCATGATTCCACAAAAGACTTCTTTAGGAGAAAGAGAGGTCTTAACCGGGATCTGGCTGGTGATTGGGTAAAAGAGCTAACATTGTTCTATTCTTACCCCTCCCTCACCTTCAGTAGAGGTGCAGTACTTCTGGGCAGGCAGTCATTTTCCTCTCTGTTTCGCTGCACTTTTGAAGAGATGTGTGGAGGTTTAGAGCCTGTGCCATGTGTGGGCCGATGATCAGAGAGCTGGAGCTTCAGAAGAGACCGGGACTCACTGAGGATCAGGCTTAGAGAGAGCAGCAGAGGTGACGTCTGTCAGAGAGGGCTTGAGCAGTGCATACTGGAGAAAATGCTGTTTATTTCATGGCTATTTCTTTTCCTCATCGTGGTTTTGTTAAGATTTGGTTTGACAAGTCTCTTCTGTCTTCTGTTATCCTTTGAATGACTGATGATCAAAATGACATCACACTTGTTATGAGCAACAGGGTATCAGGGTAAAGGTTTTAATTTGAGATGTTTCAATTCTGCTTCCAGATCTCTGTCTATGCTATTAGGAACAATACAAAAGCAGACCTGTTGATGTATGGAAGGATGACCTCAGATAGTCATGAAAACAGAGGTAATAACTTCCTGTTTTCACAGACGGATGTTAGTCATCATCAAGATTGCTGTGCCTGGGTGTGCATCCATGTGCACTCCTGTGTGTCCGTGTTCGTGTGTTACAAGAAAGAGACTGATAGAGGTAGAAAGAAATATTACAGAGCCGGTATAACAGAAAAACCTGCTGTGTGTTTGCATGCAATGTGTCAAATTAAGCTGCTGTGTTATTTAGTGAACAAAGAGATTTTCTACAAAAATAACAATTTGATCAAAACAGCATGAGTCGAGCTGGGTTGAATCGAATGCTTTACTTTGTCAGTTTCCAAATTATAATTTACCAATTATCATTGATTTTTAAACACAGACTGTAGTAGATACACAAAAGCCCCGTGGCTGAATTATCTTTCGAATAATTATTTTCAGACATATTTTCTGCCTTTGAACAAAATCTCATTTTCCCAACAGGGTAGAGTGGAATTTGTGTAATTTTCTTGTCCTTTACTGTCTGTATACTGAAGCGAGGCAGAATGAATAATAAAATGTGCAGAGATCAATACAACTACAATCTTGAAAGCTATATTGAAACAACATTAATGGTGTTAAAAATATCTCCATGTTAACAATTCTTTTCCATCCACTTTTCGTCTAAAATCATTTATATCCTCACTGAGGGCATTATGACCGGATTTTCTTATTGGCTCCTTTACTTAGATCCTCCGCAACCTTAGGACTAAATGCTTTCAACAAACAGGTCATATTCCCTGTTGCATTCACTCGGTTAATCTTATACTGGAGGAATTGCTGAAGACAATCCTCAAAGGACACTAGCTTATTCAAGTTTAAAAGATAAAAGGAGTGCTTCTGCATCAGTATGAAGGAAAGAGCGCAAGAGAAAATAATGTCATCCTTCTAAAATCTCATAACCTCAATATTGGTCATTGTCATGTTTTAAGGATTACACACTTCTTCGTGAGTTTAAGAAGATTAGACCATCTTTGCTCTTATGAATCCCTTTCAAAGCCCCTCCGGATGAACTCAGAAGTGTGCAGTGATGAAGGTTTAAACACGCTTCTTTTATTTCTTTATCAAGGAAGATACAGAAATAAGGGATGGAAAGGAACAAAATGTCCCAATAGTAAATATTTTGAATAGACAAACTTTCCCCAACCTCATTTTCATTATCCAAAATGAGGCAGCAGTACACCTGGAGTACTGCCATTGTTATCGCTATCTCCGACTTTTTTATTTTTATTTTTTATTTTTATTATTATTATTAATACAAACATTATTTGTTTAATCTCTCAAATTCTATCTGTGTCCTTTGTTGTGAAGCGCTTCGAGATTTGTCTTGGCAGATGAGAAGAGCTATATAAATTAAATGTATTATTAATTTATTATTATAGTAACACTCTCTTTGGTCTGGAAGGCTGAGATGGAGGAGCCAGTTCTTTGACAGGGGTCACAACCTGGGATTAAGGTCTTGGCTCTTTGACTGCCCAGAAATGCAAGGCTCCTGAACTCTGACAAGGTTAGGGGTCTTGAATAACCCAGCTGAGATGAAAAAGGCCCCTCAGCTTGTTAAGAAAGCTCATGCACTGTACAGTGTTTGGCCCTGATGGCTATCGAGTTTGCAAGACCTGCTCTGAAAATGTGTACCCTAGAGAACAGTGAACAATAACATCTTGTTAGCTGCATCGGCCCTTCTAACTTCTATGACAATTATCCAGTATGGCTCAATCTCTTCAACCCCAAGACCCTCAACCCCCTGATGAGTCAATTATGATGCCGTCAAGCATTGTTCCAACCCTCAGAACATCATATTAGAAATTCTACTCAGGATTTCCAAAGATATCAAATATGTCACATTGAATTACTGCATAATCATATGGACAACACAACCAGAATCTACTATGAGTTATTTGGACATTTTAATCAATACAAAAGTGTGACAGCTTTAGAGGCAGTGGAAGAGAGTTGTTCTTCACAGCTATCTTTGTTAAACTGTATAACAAAAATGTGTTCCATATTCAAAGTTTAGTTTAGGTTAATTAGTGAATTAGAAAGGGACAGAGTTAAAGCCCTTACACACACGCATTGTAGTGTATATGGTATCAGGAGAACCATATTGTATGTACGAAGTGGACGTATCACCCATTTGAGGCCTCAAGTTTGTCATCTTTTTTTGGAACAAGCAGAGGGAGCAGTAGGGAGGATTAAAGTACAACTGATCAAGATATTTTTAGGCAACTTAAATATTGTAATCCTACTTTCGTAAGCTGAAAACACAATGTGAAAGGGTTGAGTTGTAAGACAAAATCACTCACAGCACCAAGATCTGAAAACATGGATGTAGCGACCTGTCAATCAAATGTTCACAAGCATACCCTGCTTTATCACATATTTCATTTTAAATGGGACCATAATTACCTAAATGAACCTAAAGAAGACTAGCAACTGAGACCATAAACTCATTAGAAAAATGTTTACTGAGGTATTAATCAAGTGAGAATAGAGACAGTTTCTGATAGACTTGCATCCAATCCGCTTTCTTTTGTAACCACTAGAGTTGCCACCAGGTGGCCAATGAGAGCAAGAAGCAACTTGAAGGAAAGCGTGGCTTTTCTGATACAGAAGCTCCCCCTGGTCTGGACATTGGGTATATGTCAGTGTGCAGTCATTTTCAACTAGCTGGTGAACAAAGGGGAGTATTTAGCAGCTAAAGGGCGAGATATTTCCCTCAGGAATTGATGGAGACAGAGCTAAAAGAGAGTGAATATTGGACTCATTCATCAGGTGCCCAGACACAAACTCCAACTGAATTATAAATATATAGCACATTGTGAAAGTTCCTAGAAACAATCAGAGATACCTGGATTTTTCAGTCAACAGACAAAACATGTGTTCAACCAGATGGTAAGAGGATCATAAATATATATTCAGAACGGCAGTAAGCGGCTTTTTAAAGATAGCTGTGTAAAGATTATTGAGAATGAAATGTGTTGCTTTTGTATCTGCCGTTTCATTATATCTGCCAATGTTATGTTATGAGTCTTTTCAATGTTATTTTATGTTTTTTGTATACTGTTGAACTAACTTTTATGTCTATTAAGGGGACATTAAAGTTGTATTTGAACAAATTAAATCAGTTGCATAATAAACTCAAATAACGGTGATACACGAGAGGCACAGACTCTGAGGCAATGGTCTCAATTTTGCTCCGACCTCCAACAGACCTCTCTCGCAGCATATTCAGTCCCAAAATCAGATGTTACCGGAATAATGGCTGTATTTCTGTTAGCTTTTTCTTGTTCCAGGGTCATCGTTTTATGCATGCTGAATCACTGATATGGTTCACCTTCAGTAAAAGGAAAGGAGCCTTCCTCAATGTTATTAGTTCCCTTTGTTCTTTTACTGCCATAACAAGTCCAAATCTACCCCTGCTGTGAAAAAGGGTTCCATCAAATGCTGTGACAAATCAGTTATCTATCGCACTACAGAAGCAATTTGGATAAAAGTGTCCACTGCTGGCATGCAGTGTTTTTTCAGAAACCAACTCTAACTAAAAATATTAACATGAAGAGCACTGAATATGCCCTCGTCCACATTTAGTTATAATAACCCCAAATGTGTATTCAAGTGTCCAGTTTTTCATTCACTGGGGGTTTCTATGCTGGTGTAACACCTCCATACAAACAAGGCTTTAAAAGACAGGTTTATAAAGAATGTTCCATTGTCATGCTCAACTTCTCAGCTATGACAGTAACAAATGTGATCAGGGACCTTGGTAACTCAAGTACATATGTAACACTAAAAACAAAGTACCACATCTTCACAGATATTTGTGCTTATTATGGCAAAACATTTGGTTGTTTTTTCCTCTGGAGCAGACTGTGCAGCAGTGATGAATTCACATTTGCTGAAAAACAGATCTAAATACTAACAAGCTGCAGCTGTCAACCCTGTACTGAAATTAACTGACAGTTTTTTTTATATCCCTTCTTTTAAAATGTTTAAAACACACGCTTCCCTAATTTTTAACTGTGCATACTCTTGGCTATTGTATGCCAATACCAGAGCATACACTTAAGACTGTACACACCACTGGCAACATGGTCTCATCAATAATTCATTCATTGGATAATTGATTCAGTAATGACCTTATCATGGTTGTCTGAAAGAAGACAGTGGATTAGCCATTCTCAAAGGAGATACATCTGTTTCTCCCCGTCTCCCTGCCCTGCTTTATAGTTTGAATGTGTTGCAGATAAAGAGCAACGACATTAATACAAACATTCAAAGTCTACCACGACAAAATTATGTTCTACGGATAGTTGTAATCTTGTTGTTCTCTTTCATGATTGGAGATAAAATATCTTGTTTCCAAAACTGCTATTTTGGTCTGTTAATTAGAAAGTTACATAAGCAAGGCCAGGTCAAAATTACCCCTACAATAATTTTCTAATATCTGTGATAGAAGAGAAACACAAGGACAATAAAAGGAGAGCAAGATAAAAACGGATTTGTTTTGTGATATCTAAAGTCTATAGAAAAGTTTGCTCAAGTATATGTTCTGCATTCAGGAATCACACATTAAAGTGCTATTTAATTTAAACCATTTGAGCTAGTCCTTCTTAATTAAAAGATATGTTTAAAATATGGTGCATAAGAGTTTCTTTTAAAGACCAACATATTTATTAGCAAACTATTAACGACTATGGTGGCCTGTTAAATGTAATGCAATGTTCTGAACAACACAGACAAGAAACTATCTTGCCGAGTGAAGTATGTTTTAACATAACCCAGACAAATACACTAACAAAAAGAACTAACCTATTAAAGAAGGCATTACAAATAGCAAAAGTAATATTTGGTTAGGCACAACTTACAATTTAAAAACATGTTTGAAAATGGCATGAGCGTTGGACATTTTGAGTGAAGGGACATAAGGGTAGCAGCATACTATGTCAGTGGCATTTTGTAGCCTTTAATATTCAAAGGGTTTCGAGCCTCAAATGTTAGGCCTGTTAAATGGTATAGAATAAAACTCTTGAAAACTCAGTTTGACTTGGCAGCCATTTTTACTTTTGGGCTTGTGAGATTAGCATTTAATCATTTTCGGGTTTTATTCGGGTCAATTCTGAAAACACAGGCTTAAGAACACATCTTAAAATTAAGATACTTACACTTTTCTAGGACTCCGCTTACAAATAAGAGGGGGTTTAGGCCTACTATAACTCGACAATATACAAGTTCTCTTCAGTGTCAATTGAGTATAGGCCTACTGCAGCGATTCGTTTGTACATCCATGGCTTTATTCCAAATAGAAACTGACAATAGTAAAATCGTCTGAATTTGAATGTTTAATTAATTAATACGAAATGCCGTGAGACTAGGTTGGATAGACATGCGCTTCTTGTTTTTTTCCAGAAGAGGTCCCCCTCAAATCCTTTAGCAGGGTCACCCTGTCTGAAAAACAAACAACAAAATTGAGGATTTCATAAATCCCTCTCGATTGTATCAGAACATTAAGAGCCAGAAATGTCAAATCAAATTTCACTTTCTTTTGCACAGTCCTTATCTCCATAATTTCCACATTTGTTTAGAAAATCTACCTCTCCGGGATTAAGTGGATTTGGTTGGGAAAAAAAGTCAATGCTTGATTCAACCTGTCAGTAATCCTTTTTTTTTCAAAGTGTAATTTGCAACATGGTGTTTCTCATTTGTCAGACTCCATGGAGTATTGGAACTAGAGTACACCCACAGTGCAGACAATCATTGATATTCAGGAGCTGTAACAGTGTGCCCCACTTTCTAGATAAAATCACTGACATGTTTAATGAGGTGGAAGTTAAAGCAATATTTCACTCATTTCAGTGTTGTTTAAAAACAGCAGACACCTATCTTTAGGTGAGCATAGTGTGTGTTAAAACACCTTCACTGTCCTCTGTTCCCATTTAACACAGCTAATTAGGCAAATGGGATTGAGTATTGATTCCGAGCTGGTAGTTTCTAACATCCATCCATTGGAAGGACGCAGAGGGAGAAAGGGGAACATCTCAACAGAGAGAACCCCCTGATGATCTTCATACACTCTAGTTATCTTTAAAAAAAACATTTACCAGTGTTTCATGACCTTCAGACTCCAGTGGGGCAACAGCACCACTCAATGGACTAAAGAGCACATAACAAGGAACATATTTTGTGCGATGTACATATATTTGCTGTTAAAATCATAGACTGCAGAACATTTACACAGAAGACAATGTTTCTGTTTAATTCTTAGATTTTTTTTATTCTCTTTGTTCAGAAAATAATTTTTGTGTTTTCTGTCACTTTGTCACAAATAACCAAGCATAAATCACCCTGGTCTCAGCTACTCAGCTAAGATTGGAGCCTCTTCCACACAGCCGAGGGCTCACGTCAAAGTCAATCACTCATTTAGTCTCTCTCATACACACATATTTACAAACACCCACACATGCCAAACTGTTTCCCAGCAAACAGCATCCACGCAGGATTTTGGTGGCACTGTAGAGATATTGTATCATAGCAACACCATAGCAATGCCTACAGCTAAAAACAAAGAAGCAAGCTTCAGTCTGATATTGCTTAGTAGGATGGTGTATGGAAAATTCACATTTCAGCATATCAATATGATAGGAAGACCCTGAAAAGCTATGGTGTTTTATCTGCTGGCACAGAAAGCGTCAAATGTATTTACAATACAGGCTGTATCGTATATATATCTAAAATGCAAATACATGGGCACATCTATGCAAACGCACACTCACACACACAATTTCAAACATGCTTCCCAGAAGCAGTGAAATGGTCAAATGTCTTAGACATTGTATAACATGACAGCAAATAAAAAGTAATACAATATACATTGATATAATGTCAATATTTAAATTTAAAATAACATGTAGATAATATTAACACTGAAAATAGTGACAGGACTAAAATAACAGTGATGTCTTACACAATGTATCCATAACTGCACAATGATGGACCTGATGGATGTTTGCGCTTTCTGTGATCCAGATCCCACATGTGTCTGTGTTTCCTGAACAACTGCACTTTTCACAATAAAATGCTGACATGCAACCATACTGTACTAGTCCTGGTCATTCCTAGAGACAGGGATTTTCTTCAGAGCACTAGGATTCATCTGTTTAAGGCTTGATCATAATCAAGCGCAAGTCTCAAATGTGCATTTGTAAGTCATACAGTTTTTGTTAAATGTAATTTAGGATAAAAGCAGATACGGGGTGAATGGGGATTTCCTTTTTTTTGTCTATTCAATAAAACACGAGAATTAAAAACAATCAAATTCCTAATTAGTAATGCACTGTATATTCCACTGGCAGGCTATGTTGGGGGGGGTGGCGCAGTGGATTAGTGCGTTGGTATTCGGATCAAGGGAGCACATGTTCAAACCCCACTACAGTCAGCATGTCGTTGTGTCCCTGAGACACTTCACCCCAAATTACTCCTGTGGGGATTGTCCACAGTATTGAGTATGTAAGTCGCTTTGGATAAAAGTGTCTAACATGTAATGTTGCATTTTAAAGAGATGGAGTTCTCAAATAAATCAATACAAATATAGGTATTCTACTTCAAGTAGGATTAAAGGTTATGCACAATAAGATCTGTTATTGTGGTATGAAATTAATGTGTTCTAGGCCATCTTTTTTGGCAAGACATTGGATAAGTAAATGAGGATTTGGAAGAACAACCCAGAGCAATAAATATAAGAAATACTAACTATGTGCACATTCTCATTTCCCTGATAATGCAAATGTTTATGATTCAATTATATGAAACTTCAATGGCTATTCAAAGAGAATCGAATGAGCTGTTTCATATCTTGAATTAGACACCAGAGTTTTCTTCTTTGGGCAAAAAAAATTGCACCAAAAGTCATTATTTATTATATAAATAAGTAGTGATATGTTGTTCTGTATAATTACTGGAATACATGACAGAAATACTCCCTTTTCTGTGTGAGAATGACTGTATCTAAATACATTATGGTACAGTTTAGTTCAGTGTGGCTCAGTGGCGTGAAAAGACACTCCAGTCCTCTGCCGTGATGATTCCCATCCTCACTGGTCCTCAGGCCCAGCTGCTCTGGCAGTGTGACCCAAGATAGAGCTTGATTTCTGGGGTTCAATTCTTCAGTTCTGGGCTCATCGGGTCAGGCGGGTGAAAAGAGGAGCGGATCCTCTGGGCCTCATTTACACACATGTCACCAAATGCTTTGTTGTACCATTCTGGAGATCTTCCCCTGTGACAAGAATAGAAAATAAATCATGTTAATCAATGCAATGTTTGTTAAAAGCCTGACTATGAGCACTTGAAGGCACTTGAAGTCTGCCCACACCTGAGATCCACTCTGGAGATATGTGTGAGCCTGGTCCTCCCAGTCCCACATGGCTCAAGGAGGTATTGTGACTCCAGCACCACCCCCCTCACTGCTCCCATGCGTGGGCTGTCATCATGTTCGACAGACACACACACCAGCGCACAGGAGCCTTTACACAGGTCTGTACGCCATGATCTGAGGGGGCGGAGAGACAGAAAAGTGATTGCAGACACACATTTCATGTGGGATTGTGAGACATGTTGAGTAATGTATTCTTATCAGGAAGCAGCTTAACATCATGTTCATTGTTATCTAATCTGTAGATGATTTTTCTTGCTTTATCAATAAATTGTTGGTCTATAAAACATGAGAAACAGAAGAATTTTCATAATTTTGTCTGATCAAAACCAAAATACTGAACTTACAACATTTCCAAATTTTTAAAACTGGACTATTCATTTCTGGTGTTTAAACAACACTTTATAAGTAATTTATTTACTTTCGATGATCAAATCAACCAATGGTACAAGCTTTTTTACACGGTATGGTATGATACATGTAAGGATTTATGTATTTAAGGGCATTTTTGAGCAGGTAGTTTTGAACAATAAAACAATTTTGTTGGTCTATAATTCCAAATCACAAAAAGCATGCACATTTTAAATTCAGTCATTCTCACCTTAGTACCACATAGTCACAGCTGGGTACAGGGGCCATGTTGTGGCAGGAGTACTGGTACACGTCTGTCTGTTTATCCAGCGTCTCCAGAACCTTCTCCTGCTGCAGCTCAGCCTGCCACAGGGGGCGCTCTCTCAGCAGCCGCTGCAGCACCTCAGTGGGAGCTGCAGACACCTCAACACACACTCGCCACCGCCTCAGAGGATTACCATCTCCCACCTTACACACAAACACAATATGAACGTTACATTTAATGTGACAGAGTACAAAAAGAGCTCAAATGTAATTGATCGTATATATCTTTTAACATGTAGAGTAAGTAGGCACAGAGCTGTGTTTTAAAAAAGTGGAATTTCCCTATAAATTTGGCTCAATAAACCTCTTGAGTAAACAACAGGCTTCCACTTAAGTTATGCTTGAAGTGGAAAACTTTCTGAACTGAATGACCGTGTTACACAAGGTATTCGCAAGTGAAAATATAATAATAGAAAAATCGACTAAAATATTACTTTTTCTTTGTATATTTATTTTTCTCCCTTCTTTCTCTCCTTCCCTTCCAAAATCCCATTCTATTTTGAAAATGCAATGATCACATACCTTTTTAACTGCCAGTTCTGTATTGTCGCTAGTGGAGCGAGACACCCAGCCTTTGCTCTTATCTTTGGCCTCTTCCAGCAGGTTCTGGACCAGCTTTTCTATATGTGCATGATAGGATCCCTCCTCTTCCTCCTCTTCCTCGTCCTCATCCACTTCCTCCATGTGAGCCTTGCACAGTTCCTCCAGCGGGGGCACCATCAGCTCAGCCTCCATGTAGGAGTTGCGAGACTGGGTCACCATCTCCTCTGGGATCTGGGGAAAAGGCGGCACAACAGCAGCTCAGGCTCAAGCACTAAGCACTCTAAACAGATTTAGACCCTCCATTGGAACAATATGTGCTGAGACGACAAAGATTTACAGATTTTCTACAGTAGTGGAACAATTTAACGTCACTTGTTATTTTCCTTTACAATATCCTTTTCCTACCAGAAACTCCAACACTGTTCAATTGTATGTTTTGAAAGAATGACACACTGTATGTAGTTCAAACATTCTTGCTCTTATAACAACTCCACTAAAATCACATTAAACTCAAGACTCAATTGTTATCAAGTGTATTTTTCTCAGCCCTTGAAAAGGTTTTCTCTCACGGAGCAGTATGGCATACAGTTTCAGAAATAATATCATTAAACCCAATTATACTGAGGGCCTATACTAGGCAGTGGTAATATCACTCTTCTTTACATATTTATGTGTCACATATTAAGACGCCGCCATGCATTACTGTATATCGTATTCAACACACTGAATTGCTCAACTTCTGTCAGTCACTTATCATTTTTTCGCTCTTATAAAAACAATCGTAAATGTAGCAATTCATCTGCCATATTTGGATTATATATTAGCTATCAAACCCTGCTGTAAATCATAAATCCTGACCTCAAAGAGACGATGGCACTCATTGATCATGTGTGACAGGCCCTGGGTGGCTGCCAGATTCTCATTCAGGTCTTTCTGATCGGGGCGGCCCGTGGTGTACTTCCTCTGGATTGACCTTAAGGTGTAGAAATAACACAGAATGTAAATCATCATGCTTCATTACTCCAGTTCTTGAAGGTTGTCAGCCAAGTTTCTCAAAAATAATAACACAGTGGAAGTTCTTCGGTGTCTTCTTGGTGAACGCACCTTGGTGACAGCATCTCGTTCTTCAATATGCTCAGGTGGAAGAGCGAAGGTCCCAGACAAACAGCCAAGTTCATCGGCGTCATCTGGTTCTCCTCCACCAAGGAAGTGACATCACGCAGGAAGTAGAGCAACGTCTGCAGAACCTCTCTGCTTTCATCCGGCATTAGCAAAATGGCCGCCCTGACCGCCTGTAACCTCTGCTCCTTTGGGACATCTAAAGAAAAAACAAAATAGGAAGTGAGGAGGAATTACGGAGAGAAGAATAAGTCACAAACTTCTAATCTTTGATGTACTGTACTGTGCTCATACTGTAGGCACATGTCCTAACAATACATCTGAAAACAATTAGTAGTGCTTTCGGATTTGCCTAATGTTGTACAGAATTTTATATATTTCACTCTAATAAAAATTAAATCACATTTTGGATAATTTCAAACAGAAAACATAAAGTTTGCTAAAAATATTTTCACAAAGGCAAGATGAATAAAAACAACCTTTCCCAGTTACTCCCGTTTAACGGGTTAACCCGTTACTCTTCTCAAAGCTCAGAACAGTCCACTTACACTGGTAAATATGCAGGAAGGTTTCCCCCAGCTTGCTGGTTAGCAGAGGCTCTGGCAAGTCTCTGAAGAACTGTTTGACCATGTCGGCCACGTCGTAAGCTGACTGGTCCTCGTAGTTCACAGAGTCGGGGGACAGCTCGCACTGCTGCCTCAGAGCCTGAATACGAGACTTCACTCCAGATTTACGGAACAATCCCACCTGAGACGGAAAGAAAGTAATTATTCAGAGCCAACAAGGAAGATGGAAAATACAAAAGACAATTCTTTGCATAATATCATATTTGAAATGTAAATTACCGCCAACCAGGTACTACTTTTTTGATGGGTAACAAGCTGAAGATATTTGAAACTACTAGTTTAGTGCATTTTATTGTATAAGCTCATTTAATGTTTTAATTAATGTGAAGACAAATGTTTACACATGTTTATTTCCCTAAGAAATGTAGTTAAGCAGAACATTGTATGGTAGGATAACATGTAAGTATAGTACTTTAGTGTGTACTTAGTTAGTTCCACCACTGATGAGCACTATGCTGAGAGGAAGTGCACAGACTCTTGTAAATGCTGTTTTTCTCTCTAACCTGGTCCAGACAGTGTGTTCGGAGGTGGCAGAGGGCCTGCTGTAAACACAGAGGGAGCGGAAACCCACAGCGCTGGACATGGATGATGAGGGGAACGCCAAACACACTCTTCTCTTTGTAGTCTGGCACCTTCATGCGCTTCATAAACTTGGGTACAGACCTGGGAGCGATAGACAGAAAACAATTATTGAAGTGTGAGAGAGAAAGAGCAGCCTATGCTTTCATTATCTTTCTCGTCATGTATACGCTTGTCAACAGAATTTCCCTCTCGGGGATAATAAAAACAAACCGGAGTGTTCGTTAACAACACAAGGATGTGCCTGTGTTTGTAGGTCATTGCCACTTTTGGCTTTAAGTGTGTGGCTGAGAAACTAAAGGCAGCTTTTGAGCAACAGTGGCACCTTTAATCAAGTAGGAACCCATTGTAACAGCCAGAATCAGTGGATTGAGTAAGTGTTTTGGCTTTTGTGGAGGTGTTGGTGCAAAGTGTGCTTTTTCAGCTAATAAATAGTAGCAGTTAAAATAACAGAGGCCATTGCAAAATACAGGAAATATCTTCCTTAGTTGGAATGGAACAAACGGTCTGCCCAGAAGTGTGCACAAATGTTTCAGCAGCTTCGTCATGTCTAAATGTATTTTAAATGTTCTGAATGTTGAATGAATGCACAAACTATGAGCTGACATAGTAGCCACATTGTGGAGAAACATATGGATGATGAGTGTGGTAGAGTGTGTGCCCACCATGTCCAGCCATGTTTATTTGACATTGAGTATTTCTCCATGATGGCGGTGAGGCGGAGCAAAGAGAACTTCTGCAGCAGGCTGAGCTGGCCTGCTGATTGGCTGCTGATCTGCAGAGAAGACGCTGGCTGGTTGAGATGATCAGAGGTTCTGAAACTCGGCCACCGTAACCTGGGATGGGGAGAAAAAATGTAAGTAAAGAATTAGAGACACAGAATGATTCAGTCAATGTAAAGGCCTTATAATGTTAATTCATGGGATATACATAACTTGGTTCGTATTATAATTGTTTTGGCCATTTTTGTATAAGTTGTCCTTATTCCTGAATAGCTACTAACCGTGGTCTTGTCAGGGAGGCCCCGACTCCAGAGTCCCGCCTCTCGCGGCTGGTTCCTGTTGAATCAGTGTCGTTCAAGGACACGCCATCTCTCTCTCCCTCACTTGGTGTGGTCCTGCCTTCCCCTTCCCCTTCCTCCTCCCCCTCCCCTGTCTCATCTTCAGGCAGCACACTGCGGCTCCAGTGGTCCACTATTTGCTGCAAACCGCTGACATGCTGGATGATGTCATCGAGGTGAGGGAACAGATTGTCCTCTTTCTCAAAGTCCAGCAGATCTCCTGTGCTGGCGTAAAGGTGTGATCCCGGGACGTTGTCATAAACACTCACCCTGCTGCCCCGTGGAGCTCCAGGGCAGGGGGGCTTGGACAGGGGTTTACCGGACCAGGGCCCCCCCAGGCCATTGCTGGATGGAGACGTTTGGGCATGTCTCTGGGAGCCATTCTTCCCATCATCGGGCGAAGGCACCAGGCTCTCTATGGATAGAGCTTTTGGAAAGGTGCCTGGTTTGTGGTCTTTGGGGATGTGAACGAGGAGGTTTTCATAAGAGCGGAACTGGTTTCTGCCAAACTGGCTCTGCCCTTCAGTCCTCTTACCTTGAGAAGGCAGCTCCATATCCTCCAGATATATGCTGCTTCTCTTGCTCCCAGTGAGGTGTTTTCTACACACAGACTCCTTTCCAACAGGCGCCATTGCCTCAGTGCTGGGGCTCACACTCACTGTGGATTGGTCTTTACAATCACTGGTAGGAGAGACAGGGGAAGTTTCACCATCAATTTGTTGAAGGCTGTGTTCCAGTTGGCTGATGGGAGTACACTGGAGCATCTGCAGAGCGTGAGGCTCCTCGCCATGTAACACCGGCCCACTGATCACCAGTGGTGGCCTGCGATTTGAGCTTTTCCGCTTCGTCGACGGCCCCCAAGTGCGCATTAATTCCATTCGACGCAAAAACTCCTTGGCTTTGCTCCGCCCTCCTTGCCCATGCCGGCTGCTCTTCAGTGGCAGGGAGTTGTAGTGTGAAAGATCCCTTGGTGGTTGGTAGGAAGCGGAGAGAGATGCCATAGATAAAGAGTCAGGCAAGGCGGAGGCGGAGTCCTCGCTGTGCAGGGAGGAGATCTCTGCGATCTCTTGCTCGCTGAGGTCTGTCAGCAGACTCTCACTACTCACTGTGCTGTGCAGCAGACCCTCCCCCTGTCCTGTCGGGCTGGTCTCATCAGTGCTGTCCAACAGGAAGTCATGCAGGCGAGACCAACGTCGGCTGCTCCACTCAAACGTCCACCTTTTACTGATAGCCAATGGGTCATCTTCATCAGAGTCATCACCCTATGGAACGATAAAGGTATAAAGGGTCAAGAAATTGCAACATAAAGCACCAAATAAGAGAAACTATGGGTTTACAATTCACTGTTGTTCTCTTTGTCTTGACAATTAAAGAAATCCTGTTTGACCATTTAGGAATAACTACAAATAAATCAAACGTGTCATATGTAGAGAACATTTGGAGATCTAAATATCTTTTGTCATCAGCACTACTTATAGAAATATCTAGAGAAGAGCATTATTCGACACTGGATTTCATCCGTCACAAAGTATCCCATACATATATGTCCATTGTTTGGAAAACCTTGGACTAACTTACACTTTTCAGTGATCCAGTTTGATTGACAGAAGTCTCGCTAACCAACTGAACCAAATGTAAACACGCTAGTTAGTTCCATATTGATATTCTAGAAACATATTCCTATTTATGGTTGCTGATAAACTACGGTTAAACAAGTTTTTAAGAAGATTAAGGCTCACAGTTGAAATAAAATGTCTTACTTTCTTCTTGGGGTGGCTGACATCCAGTTTCATGGAGGCACACTTGTTCAGAGTGTTGAGCCGTCTGCAAGATAAACAAACAGTCAGAGCTTTTAAATATGTATATTTTTGGTCTGATGCTGTGTTTTTGTTTCTTTATGAGCTGTCTTCTATTTTCCCTCTCTTATCGCTCACATATCATTACCACTGTCTCCTTTTAAATCTTTTAACTTCTGTCCTTTTCATTACGCTGTCTCTATCCACTTCTCCCACACTGCCTTTTCTCCTTCCTTTCCTTCTCTAGGATCACTCCGCTGGGACTGATCCTCACCCTCAACAAGCGTATCTCCCGTGAAACACCGCTGGCTCCTCCCCCTCCACTTCCCTCATACCTCCCTTCACCTGTCACCCATCACCACTCACTTCCAATCCCTGCTCTGGAGTTCTGCTGCATGATGGTACAAACAACTGTTTCTTGTTGAATATATCCAGACAGACTTTAGAACGATATGCTCAGTACACATCATCATCTTGTAAGCATATAGCAGCATGTAATCCTTAATGTGTTTAAGAGTCATGCACGATCAAGAGAGAGTGTGTTTAACAGCTTCTGAGGCAGTTCTCATGGGCTTTGCTGCATATTGTCTCACAGTATAGTGTTAAGGAATCACTTACACTATAATTACCACACCCTCTTCTACCATAGAACATTAGAGAGGCGGGGGGAATGGGGAAGAGGGAGAAAGATAAGGGGTATGCTGCTACGAGCAGGGAACACTCGATGTGGAGGGGGAATGGGAGATGTAAAACAAAAAGATCATAGGTGCGTAAATGGACTTAAAAACACACTCAAAGCCATCTGGTAGAATATACTGGCATCCCCTCACTCCTTCTATATTACCCTCATCCCCTTTGGCCCCCTGAGGGTCTCTGCTCTTTGAATGGGAGATCAGAGCGTGGCAGAGGGGAGGGGAGGTGACCAGATCAAAGCCGAAGGTGTCTGAGCACGAGACAGGGATGAGGGGTTCATTACGGGTCGGGGTCAGACGTCTAATGATCGGCGGGAAGCACCAGGCCGCAGGGACAAGTGCAGAACCACGGGGACGAGACAGAAGGAATCTGTGATTTTGAGGGTGGGTTGCATGCGCATTGGGGGGTTAAATACAGTTTGAGCGCGTGTGTTTGTGCTTACCGACAGAGTGGCTCCACCAGGTCACGGTCCAAGAAGTCATGGTCCCTTTTCACAGAGGAAATGTCAATTGGAAACTGGGAGTCTGTGAGAAAAGCAGAAAAAAACAAGACGTTGAGTTGTCATTTGATGATTGATAGGAGGCAGAACAATGGCACAACCGCTGCTGCCACTTTTAACATCTGTAATCTGCATAGGAAGTTTAGAGGACATGCAAACACATTTTTAAACACCAAAATAACTTGAATTCCACACAATGCCAATGACAAAATGACTATTTTGGTGAATCCCTGTGTGTGGTGGCAGATTGCAGGCATCATGTGCGACCGGGAGCCATAGAGTCCCAGAGGCCGGCATCCATAACCCCATATTACTGGTACTCACAGCCGTTCTCAGGGAAGCAAAGCATGAGTGTGTGTGTGTGTGTGTGTGTGTGTGTGTGTGTGTGTGTGTGTGTGTGTGTGTGTTTGTGTGTGTGTGTGTGTGTGTGTGTGTGTGTGTGTGTGTGTGTGTGTGTGTGTGTGTGTGTGTGTGTGTGTGTGCTGGATTTTTAAGAGCTTCTTGTTAGATTACTGGGACCACTCCCTGTTTGTGTGTGCCTCCTCAAAAATGTATGAGACATCACATGAACGACTGTAGGCTTTCCAGAGAGTTGAAGAGGGGGCAACATGGAAGGAAGGAAGGAAGGAGAAAGAAAAACTGAACGAGAAGATGAAAAAGACAGAAAGAAAGGAAGAAGGAGATAGTAAGAAATTGCTGGCTGGAGAAAGGTGGAAGAAAGAAGAGAAGCTGTGAGAGTCCCAGTAGTGATAACAAGGCCTTTCCCATGACCCCTCCCTCTGGACAGGAACTGAAGCCTGGAAATAGAATGCAGCGGCCCAGAAGACGAGCATATGAGGATGGAGGGATGGCAGAAAGAGAAAGAGAAATATAGGTGTGGGGGAAACTTCTGTGTAGCAATGCAGGAGGAGTCACCGACTCAGGAAGGAGACACGGGGAGAGCTGGAGCTTTGATGTCAAACACAACATGATGGTTTATTTAGGAGCTTCGGCCGGAGGATTCACAAAACAAGTCCAAGAGCCAGAGGTTCTGATTTCACGGTAGGGTTGCCAAGTCAACTCTGAAGAACTCTACCCCAGACCCATGGATTTAGCTAGATCAGAGAGAATAATCAAAATGCTGCATAACAAGATAGAATGATAACACCTATATCAGCTGACGCTAACAGGCAGGAACAGGGACACAAAACACTGAGAAAACAGCAGCCAAGGTTACAGGTGCGTGTGCTCAGTCAGGACAGTATGAACTGATAAACTGGGTCAAAGTTATGGAAAATATTTCCCCAATAGGTGGTAGTAAAAATAAGAGACGGAGAGAAAACTAGAAGCAGGGTTGAAGAAAAAGCGAGATTTGTAGAGGAAATAATTGAGTGAAACAAGAAAGCTTGGTAAATGCTGGTGTGTGGCTAGTGTGTGTGTGTGTGTGTGTGTGTGTGTGTGTGTGTGTGTGTGTGTGTGTGTGTGTGTGTGTGTGTGTGTGTGTGTGTGTGTGTGTGTGTGTGTGTGTGTGTGTGTGTGTGTGTGTGTGTGTGTGTGTGTGTGTGTGTGTGTGTGTGTGTGTGTGTGTGTGTGTGTGTGTGTGTTACCTTCATAGAGCTGGGCATACTGTGGAAACCCTGCTGCTCTTAACCAATCACAAGCCTCCTTAGCTTCAATCTCTGTAAAACAAACAGAAGAGGCATTTTGAGTGCACACGTAAAAATATTCATTTTATTGATTGTGTAGCATATATGGTTCAACCCTGTTATACAACAACTGAAAACACACATTATCACAACATCTCTGTAACGGAAAGGCCAAACGTTATTGAATTTCCCTCTAAATTCCAGTGGACTGATGTGTTTTATACGCACAACTTTATGTGCTGTTAATTATCTGCTATCCAAACATAAGCACAGATAAATCCAGAGGCAAAGAAAGGAACGAAAAGCATCACAATGTAATCATCTGGTATCCCTATTTCAGCATTTTTAACATACATTGGAGGAACATCCAGATTTACATTTTCCTCAGGGAATTCACTGGAATGATGATACTGGGCAGGCTGGAAGTGAGCCACAAAGGAAACACAGTTTAACGTTAACCATCCCGTACTTTCAAATGATATTCACCCAGATAAACCAGTAGTAAGATGTCAGCCGTTTATGCTTTCATTTAACAGGCTTACACATGGCACCACACCCGGTGCTGCTGCCAGCTCCACGAGACGTTTTACAGGCATTTACTCTTTTTACTACTTTTTTCCGCCAGTATATGTAGCGTTCAAACACTGCTAAACTTGCAGCACTGTGCTATTTGTGCATGTGTGCGTGGGCATGTGTGTGTGTGTGTGTGTGTGTGCGTGGGCATGTGTGCATAGGTTGCTTTATGAGCAGACACTGATTAAACCGCGCTGCAGAACTTTGTGCTGACAGAGACATTTGAATGATCTTGGTGCCAGTGAAACTATGTGTATTTAAAAGTAAAGCAGTGTAAACATATTTAAATGTTACAATTACATACATACAACAGCAACAGGATGCTACATACGTACACACACGCACAAAACTGTACTAAAGAGGAAGTGTAAACATGATGGACTACAAGACTGCAAGAACAATAACCAAATTATAAAAAAATATGAAAACGCCTGCATACATTTATAGAAAATGATTTTAAAATGGCCCTCCAATTGAGCAAAAACATTATTTTGCAGTCGCTGCTCTTATTTATATATCTATTCTCAAAACCCACTCTTTCCCTCTCACTTGACTCCTTTAGAGGAGCTGGCAGTAAACGGGATAGGCACCGCAGAAACACAGGGGACAAAGTTCAGCAGGGCAATAAAAAGCCTCCGTCTCCACCATCAGAGATGAGAACGGTCAGAGGAAATGATCCTTTCACCGCAATCCAGCAATTACATCCCTCTCCAGCATTCTCAGCATAACTCCTCTCTCTAAATCACATGTGAAGCAACACCAGGGCAGATCCTGAACAATTGTTCTTGCAACACTCTGAAAATAGACCGGAGAGAGACTACAGAGGAGAGAGAGAGAGAACTGAAAACTTACTTGAAGCCCTCATGGTGCGGGTGTTGACATGCTTCTATTTCTCCATCCCATGGCGCATCCACTCGCTGCTATCCAGCTTTCCATCAAGAGGCAATGACTCGCTGCCTCCCCAACCCTTGTGTTCACAACTCTGCCTCTTTCTTCCAGCCTGCCCCATGCAAGCTTTCTCTTCCCTCTAATTTTCTCCTGAACCTCCTCTCGCACTTTCTGCTTTGCTAGGATCCACACACAATATTTCTCTATTTTTACAACTCTCTCTTCCCGTTCAACTCCTTTCTTTCCAATCACTTCTGTTTTAGTTACTTGCCTTTTCCCTCTTGTTTAATCTTTTATATATTCCTTTCTAAAGTTCACTCATGTTCCTTTCTTCTTATGTTTAAATTACTTTTCTCTCAGTACTCTTTCCTGCCCTTAACCTCGTCCCATCCTGTCAGGATCTCTTTCTAAACAAAAACACTTTCCTCATCCATCTGTCTGCTTCTTTCACTGAAACCCGCTCATCCTTTCTTCTCCAACCCACTCCACATGGTCTTTGTCGTCAGCAGCGTTGCCCCTTCACGTCCATGGAGGAACTGGCTAATGTATCTGGCATTTGCATCAGCCAGCCCCCTGAGCTCCCAGACTGACGACTAGTGGACGCTAACTTCACATGGCAGCTGAAACCTGCGGGCAGGCCTGGAAGGAGACTCTGACCTCAGCCTCTTTCTCTAGTTTCACTGTACACAACTGCAGAGAAGAGCAATGTGTGGGAGAACGCCGCCTGTACGCACACACACCACCGCAGACACTGAGCACAGTCCAGATGTTGCCCCCAGTGAGTCATAGAATGCAAAAAGGATGAGACAGGCAGACAGCTGGGGGGGGGGGCGGGGCTTGAGATGGACAGACCCTGTGGGAAAACCACAGGGAGGAAGACATACCACAGCAGCCGCTTATTGACTGTATATGAGATTCTGAAGTTGATCAACTTTTTTTTAGAGAAACCACAAAGCCTGAAACATCACACGGGATCGTCAAAGCCTGATCATTCCTGGGTATTCCTCTGTGCCTCAGACCTCTATTGTTGTCCATTAAAAACACATCAATGAGCCACAGTGTTGCACAAGTTGACATGTGTATATGAACATTTGCGCTGCAGTTTATTTTGAGTCAAACCCACATACACTGTGGTCTCATAAATGCTCGCTAGTGCACTAACTCTTGAAAATACTGCCCAGCTGTTTTATGAAATAACCGATTCCTTTTAAAAAAGCATTTGTGACACATTCTTTTCATATGTAAATGTTTTCGAGAATTTCTTATAAGTGTGTTTGCAGAATCATTTAGACAAACACATTTCATCTTTTAATGATCTTAGAGCTAAAGTTCTTCTTTAAGAACAGACATTCTGTAAAGCAGCACACGTGTTAGCTCTGGCTGTTTGCTTCGTACTGTGCTGCAGCATCCGGCCTATACAATGAAAATACTCTACTTCCTATTGATGAACAAAAGAGGGATAATGGCATATCACGTTACTAATTATTGACCTACATAACACAGCCTGTTTTAGTGATGCATTCAAAAGAAACCCATAGATATGAAGACATTGGATGCCCTGTTTTATATACTTAAACAGCGTGCTTCAGCAGAGTGTTTGTGCGTGAGTAATTTGCAATGCCTCTTGTGTGTTTATGCACAGAGGTGCCAAGTGGCAAAGCTCTTGTCAGCATGCGGACAAAGCACCCCTATTCATCTGTGCAGAATTTAATCAAGAGATTAATTAGTACACAAACATGTTATTAACGGGCCACAACACACACACTCACACACAAATACACATGGTGGGACGGAGCTAATCCAGGCTGCCTACTGTGCTTTTCCTTCACTCATGTCATTGCATTCCTGCTGTGGAGAATATATGACAACAGGCAGCAGCACACAGCAGGGAAGGTAGACAGATGGTGTGTGTGTGTGTGTGTGTGTGTGTGTGTGTGTGTGTGTGTGTGTGTGTGTGTGTGTGTGTGTGTGTGTGTGTGTGTGTGTGTGTGTGTGTGTGTGTGTGTGTGTGTGTGTGTGTGTGTGTGTGTGTGTGTGTGTGTGTGTGTGTGTGTGTGTGTGTGTGTGCATCCATGAGTTGGACAAAGGGACTGCAAGGTAGTTCCTTACATAACAAGGATGCTAGCTATATTACGTAATAAACATAACACAAGCACCCCAATGTCCTCACAGCCTTTTCTCTGAAAGTGTGCCTCTGCCTTTCTTTCCTCTCTTTCATCTGAAGCCAGTAACCTTGACTTTGTGACAGCCTTTTCTCAGTGTTATGTCTGCCTTGTGCGGGATCTCAAGGACCCTGAAGTGCCTTGCATGACATCATTTCCTGCTCTGAATTTCCCAGGCGACTAGACCGGCATGTGAGCTAAGAACAGCAACAGGAAGTTCCTGCACTGAACATGTCAGAGAGACTGGGATAATTGTTACACAGAAGCGCAAAACAAAATGTTTGGATCATTTTCAAAATTGTAATTATGTTTATTAAAATGCATGTTTATTAAATATTCCAAATCATTTTGAAAGTGAGATAAAAGCACTGATAAGGGACACATACGTGATACTGTAACTAATACTTTGTAGAAGCTATAAAGGCATGCTGAGCAGTCATAGTCTTTCTAAAAGACTATACTGTACAACACACACACACACACACACACACACACACACACACACACACACACACACACACACACACACACACACACACACACACACACACACACACACACACACACACACACACACACACACACACACACACACACACACACACACACACACACACACACACACACACACACACACACACACACACACACACACACACACACACACACACACACAGGGTGCCTGGAAAGCAGCCATATTCCCACATAAGCTAAACCACTTAGTCCATCATGTTTAAGGGTCACAAAGGGAAAAAAGTATTGAAGGAGGCGGAGGAGTAGTGATGGGAGACAGGGAGGGAGGGAGGGAGGAAGTGAGGGAGGGAAGGAGGGAGGGAGGGACGTAAAAGAGGAATACGTCTGTCCCGTATGGCTCATCTGCGATGATACCGAGCCCTCAGGAATGTAGTGTAAAACAGCATCAACACGAGCATGAAACTGTTGAGGCGCAGAGTTTACTGTGCAGCACTCACTGAGGACTGTTAGGTAAGACAGGCCAAAGTCAAAGTGAGCGTGAATTGTGTGGATTAATAGGATGAGAAAGGTGGTGATAAAGTATTTGGTTATGCCAGTTTTCTTCCAGCAGAGGGTGTTAAAGCAATGAGTCAAAGCGATGCCTTTACATTTCTTTCAGGCGTTTTTTAAATTACATTACATTGCATTTAGCTGACGCTTTTATCCAAAGCGACTTACAATAAGTGCATTCGACCAGGAAGATACAACCTTGAAGAAAACAGAATCATATAAGTACATCAGGTTTCATAGAGCCAAACATTTCAAGTGCTACTCAACTGGCTTTAGATAAGCCAGTCCTTTATTAGTATATAAGTGCTTTGTTAGTAATTCTATCGCTCGAAGTGGAGTCTAAAGAGATGAGTTTTCAGTCTGCGCCGGAAGATGTGTAAGCTATCTGCTGTCCTGATTTCAATGGGGAGCTCATTCCACCATTTTGGAGCCAGGATAGCAAACCCACATGTTTTTGCTGATGGGAACTTGGGTCCCCCTCGCAGTGCGGGTGCAGCGAGCTGTTTGGCTGATGCAGAGCGGAGTGCACGTGCTGGGGTGTACGGTTTAACCATGTCCTGGATTTAGGAAGGGCCAGATCCATTCACAGCATGGTACGCAAGTACCAGTGTCTTGAAGTGGATTCTAGCAGTTACTGGAAGCCAGTGAAGGGAGCGGAGGAGCGGCGTGGTGTGGGAGAATTTTGGAAGGTTGAAGACCAGACGAGCCGCTGCATTCTGGGTGAGCTGCAGAGGTCGGATGGCACATGCAGGTAGACCAGCCAGGAGGGAGTTGCAGTAATCTAGGCGTGAGATGACGAGAGCCTGGACCAGAAGCTGATTTCTGGGTCAGCTGGGGAAAAATGGCTTCGGGCTATGGGTACATGATGTATGTATGTGTTTCATCTTATCCATTTTGACATTCATTGATTGAGCAGTTATTGACAGCATTGAAACATTTTAGACCTCAGCTTGGATTGGTCAGTAAAGCCTTGTGGTTCTTGTGGTAGCTGCAAAGATTGACTGACTAATTTGTTGTTGATTGACAGAAAATAAATGACCAACCATTTTAAATTGCACATTTTAAACAAGAAATTAAGTCCTTAAGTAATCGTTCATGCAAAAATAACAAATATTTCCGTTAGTTTTCATTATCTCAAATTTTGAGATTTCTTTGAGTTTTTTTCAAATCACATTAGATTTAATTTATGCGGATTATAACTTCACCTCTGACTTTTAAAGTGGGATTTAATTTTTTTCCGATATTTTATAGACCAGAAGATTAACCGAGAAAATTATCTGCACATGAATCCATAAGGAAAATAATAATAATCATTTTCTTTTTGGAGCTTTCATTTGCAGATTTGTTAAGGTCACTGAGTTCTTTTTCATTTAAGTCTGACTGAGACTCTACCAGCTGCTGAGAAGTGGAATGCAATCGGGAGAGTATGTGTAAGAGCGAGAGACAGAGAGAGAGAGAGAGACAGACAGACAGACAGAGAGAGGGACTGTGATTGAAATACATAGAAGAAAAGTATAAGTGCAAGAGGCAAGGAGTGAAAGTTAGATGAATGATAACATCATCCAAAACAAGCACAGGCATAAACTTGCTTCTCCATCTATTCTACATTCTTCATCTGCCACAGCTGACATGTCTCATCTTCACACATATCAGTGCTTCGTACAAGATTTGGCTCGCCAAATTATTCGCAAATGATCAGTTGGGGATAAAAAATAAAAACTTAACACAAGACGTGACATGTTCCTGCTCCTTCGTACAACAACAGAGTAGTGTGCCACGTTAAATCAGAACAAGAACAAACACATTAGCTAATCTCTTTACGAGCACCAACATTGCACCTGGTAAAAACTCAAAATACAGGGGAGAATGACTTCATATACGATCAACTAAACACGCATAAGAATAGCCAAAAGCCTCCTTGTGAACACCGGTATGTTCTCTTCCCTCCCAGGGAAACATGAGTCATGTGACAGGAAGTCGAGGAAATAGCGATGGAATACAAGTTGGGTAGGGAGGACATAGACAAAAACAATAACACTATAGCCCTTTAGGGTTTGTTATGACTTCTTTCAGATTTATGAAAGACATATTTGGAGAAGAGGTGGCTCCATATGTATGTCCAACTGATGAAAACCAGAACGACGTGGGAGTGTTGCAAAACTTTGGAGTGTTTCTCCTGCCAATAAAAACGTGTGATGAAACAGATGATAGATGGGCTGCCTCCGAAAGCCGGGTGCATTCATTTTGGTTCTGTGTAAACCTCTCAAGAATTGGTCAAATGTTGTAAAATACCTCAATATAAAACTGAATCTCACGTACAGTATAGAGGCTCTATTTAGGTTTGTCATAACTAACACGCTTCTCTTGTTAAAGCTTTAATTGTTTGAATCTGCACACCATTCAGCTTGTCCACAGAAGCAGAAACAACTCAAGGGAAATTCACAATTGGTAAACCTAAATAAAATGATATGTTTTTAACACTATCAAATGACATCAGTTGATTAAATCTGTATAATTGATTGTGTTTTTTTCCATGAGAACACCCAACCGATAAGGGAAACAGACACTATAATATCCCTAACCAACGCATTATCACTTCTCTAGAACTCTCTCTACTTCTACCTTGTGCCAGCCTCCGTAACAGCTGCTGGCGGGCTAAGATGCGTGAGAGGCGCAGGGCAGAGCGCCGCCGGGGGGTTTTTCCAAGCCTCAGGTAGTAGTCATGCCCGTCAGGTGTCATGGCCTCCAGATACGTATCCTCATTGGAGCTGTCGACGTCACCCTCGCAGTCAGTACTCTCGCCCTTGACACTTTGATCCATGCTGTCTATAATGTCATTGATTTCTATAGTCCTGCCGTCTGTAGCATCAGCACTGTCCTCAGCACTGTCAGCGCTCTCTGCATTGGGCCTCACATCCTCATCTTTGGCAGTTTCTATTCCGTTTTCATTATCCGCACAGTCCAAAGTGTCGTTTGCCGTCTCTTCATTCCCTGTGGCGTCTACCACACTGTTCACTGCTAATACATCCACACTGCTGTCCACAGCCTCCATAACATAACAACTCCTCTTCTCTCTCACACTGATGAGTTGTTGTGTGAGCACTC
Source organism: Notothenia rossii (assembly GCF_949606895.1). NCBI lineage: Eukaryota > Metazoa > Chordata > Actinopteri > Perciformes > Nototheniidae > Notothenia > Notothenia rossii. The sequence continues at coordinate 11,851,714 of NC_136907.1, forward strand.
CTTCTGAATTCCTGCATCGAACAAGCCCTCACTGGAAGTCAAATCAGCTCCCCGCCCACCAGCCACCTCCCTCCAACTCACCACGGCCAAACAAACACACACAAACATCATCACACCACCTGACTCGGGTGACAGATATTTGTCTTGCTGGCTTTGAGGCTGAGATGGAAAGAAGACTCACAAAGTCTTGCTTCCACAGGGTCTTTTATTTCGGCCACATGAGCACCAGCCAATGACAAGAGAGCTCGGAAAACACTGCCCTGCTTCCTGATGTTGTGCCAAACACACAATTTGGTACATGCCTCTGGGAAAATGTGTTTGTTAGAGAAAAGGGTGTATCTAAGATGAGAGATCTGATGAGATTGGGATAGGCCTGGAAAAAAATCATAGAATCAAAGTCTTATGCTGATGTGACATAGGAAAGGGCAGAACAATGGGGAACATGTGGGTGTGTGAGACTGCGCTGAGGAATGTATGTAGAAGCAAACCTATTGTTAGCAAAGTTGAGTGGGGTTGTAATGCCATTGAGAAAAGTTCTCTCAATCCACATCAACCAAGTTCATACCGCATGACATTTAACATAACCGATCTACTCACATTCCCTGCTTGGGCTTCTTGATAGCAACACATATCGTTGACGTAAGCAATGCTAATGTCTGAAATGTGTGACTGAATGCTGCCACACAGCGACCATGTTGGAGGCTAAATGTATGGAATGCATTGAAGGAGGGAAGCTCATACTTTAACCTAGTTTTGCAGATTAGCTCGGGTCATTTTAATTCATTTTAGGGAGGTAATAAGCAGGGGGTGAGAGTGGGGTGGGGGGTGCACGTGAAAAGTAGGTCACATCAAAGTCAACTTCAGGTCAGCAGTTAAACACACACGCACCTGATCTAACAGCAGAGGGGTATTACAGCATTTTTAGATTGCAGGAGTGAATCATTTGAAGCTTTGAAATATAAAATATGTGATTCAATTGATTAGACTGCCCTCTTGAGGAAATCTAGGACAGATAAACTTAATTTTCTCTAATGACTTCTTCATGTACAGTAAGTCTACATACACTGATGGATGCAGAGCACTGACATGGTGACGTGATAGCGAGCTAAATAGATGTGTGTAAATGGATTGGCACAGGGCAGGGCTGTAGTAAGCGGACAGTAATATAATATCCATCTCTCTGTGTCAGTTACAGCCGACCAAGATAGGACGAGAGAAGCTAAACAGTTAAAACAAATTATGAAATAGTAAAGATTAATCAAATATGTTGGGGACAGAGAACAGAAAGCTGGACAATATATACAAATACAAATACAAATTATATATAGCTTTTCTGTTCACAAATTGTGCTACTTCTGACTTTACTTTTTTCCCCATACAATATTGTTAAGACCTGACAAAGTGGACCTTTAATATCAAGACGAATGCCTTGCTATCTGGTAAAGTGTATAAAATATAAATCAGAGCACTGAATACAAATTGCAAGTCCTCGCTGTCATCATCCCGTTCACAATAAAACTTGCATAGCTGCCTTAGAGTGTGTTGAGGTCTGATTAGTTTTAAATTAAAAGAAGGAACTCTTATTGTAATTGTATACTTATGTGAATTGCTTGTGAATTATAGCACCAACAATCTCTGCAATGCAATGCAATGCAATAAAGTGTTAACCAATCACAAAGAAATAAGCAGAGGTGCAGGGTTTTGGTAAGCGAGGAACTGGTCAGGAACTGATTCTGAGTTTAAATTAGAAATATGCTGCTGGTCACATTAAAAACCAACCTTTAGGATGTTTTCAGGAAGGTATCTAAAGGAGAACAGTTTGAGCTCCAGGCAGGGTATTTCCAAGGGATCTGTCTGTTAAAGGCAGGTCACCTTTACTCTTTAACCTATAGACTTAGATAGGCAGCCCATAGTGCCCATTCCTTAGCATCTAAGGCTAGAGATAAAAATAACTAAAATGTGTCTATGCACAGAGTAAACAAATGGGTGTACTACTACGACTTCTTATCTTATTAAAAATAAATGCAGCAGTATATTGCAAATTCTGAAACTGTATATATAATTGCTTGTTAAACCAGGGGAGACATGACAACACTTTGGAATGTTGCTTAAGGCTTGAACCAAAGATGAGATTTCAGTTTGTTGATGCAGTCTGAATAGATAAATAATCTATGAAAGTATATAAAGGGCTGCTGAAGTACATACATTGCAAAAGCATTCAGGGCTGATAAGAACATCAACCAGCAGGAAGAACTGACAGAACATAATTCAACTACACAATATTTGACCAAAAGTGATGACTATATGAATGACTAGTTTTAAAGAGAAGATTCAAGGTATTGATTTAGATTTAGGCTAACTAATTTATCTGCAACCATGTTTAATAACAACCCCCCTACACATACACACACACACACACACACACACACACACACCAAAGCAACTAAGACACAAATCCCGCACGCAATGGGAGACCCAAACGACCCCCACTGCTAACCTAAAAACCTTTGGGATTACATCTAAATCCAGGTGCTATTATGTACTCTCTGCGGGCACACACACACACACACACACACACACACACACACACACACACACACACACACACACACACACACACACACACACACACACACACACACACACACACACACACACACACACACACACACACACACACACACACACACACACACACACACACACACACACACACACACACACACACACACACACACACACACACACACAATTACAGTTTATTGCAAAACTTGACTTATGTTGCGATTTATGTTATTTGAACCTAATCCCTCTGCTTTATATGCATTTGTCCTTCTATTTATTGCCCGAACTCATTGTTCCAAGACAAATACAGTTTAAAATATAAAACATCTGACCAGCTCCCAACATGGACTACCTTATGGAATATGCCATTCCTCTGACAAATTCATAGAGTGGAAAATGCATGTCTGAATACCAGCATAATGCTGAGGCCAGATGTGCACATTTTAAGGATCCCCCATTTTAAAATATGATCCAGACAGATGTGAACTGTGTGCCTTGAAAGCTGATGGGTTAAGCAGTGGGTGAGGGAGGGGGAGGTGGAGAAGGGCCTGTGGGTTTGGGGGGGTTTTTGCTATAGGAGAGGATGATAGATATTAGGGGAAAGAGGATTACTGGGGCAGCAGGTGTTCTCTGATGCTCCATTTGACTGATATTCCTCTCTTATTAATTGAGTACGAAGGCAAAGCCATTTTCATCATCCATCATGCAATAATTAAAAGGGTCTTTAATAATGCCTGAGAAGCCTATTGCTGGTCACACATGATTTATCACTGCTCTGCACTTGCAGACTTCTGACAGGTTAGTGACTTTGACCGACATTGTGCCCTGTGGTGGTTTGTGAGGGTTTGAATCTGGGAATGTTCATCTTGTAATTTGCTTAAGAGCCAGACATCTCGGTAATTACATTAAACCCAGGAGACAGATGCAGAGAGAGAGAGAGAGAGAGAGAGAGAGAGAGAGAGAGAGAGAGAGAGAGAGAGAGAGAGAGAGAGAGAGAGAGAGAGAGAGAGAGAGAGAGAGGTCTGATTGCGCATCCAGGCCACTGTAAATATAGAGCAACCGATTGACCCCCCCAAACTTGCTGCATTGGCGCGTAGGGTAGAATATTTGACTCCATGCATATTTGTATGAAATCCGAAATCAAAGATATGAAATGCACCCTCGCTCTTTGGAAAATGCTATAAGAAAAACAGAGCTTTAACTGCAGATGATAACAACAAATGCTGAGCGATTGGCATCCAAAGCCCCGGCTTGACTCCTTTCGACAGCACATGCCTGCGCTGTTTTCAGCACTAAATTTGACAATGACCTTCCCAAAATATCGGGGAGCGTGCTGCGCGTGACGCTACGAGCATAACACACAGTTTATGTTCAACACACTGAGATTAACTATCTAATGTTATTCTGTGAAGTTGTTTGACTGTAGAAACATATATAAATGCGGGGAAATTATCACCTCCATTGACAAGCAAAAAACAGATCCATGAGACCATATCATATTTAATGTTTAAACACTATGGGGTGGTTTAAGGTTCACAACTCATGCTGCCTATCTATTTGACAGACTTGAGTCAGTCAACATTCAAATAAAGAGTAGCATTTTCCTCATATAAAAACACACTTGTATTTATTTGGCTGTCTGACCTGCCAGCCGCCTCTCCCGGACATTCCTCCACAGCAGATCCCAGGCTTTGGACGTAGAGTCCCGCAGCTGCTCGCTGATCGACCGCCGCAGCTGCAGCTTGGCAGACCTTCGCTGGCTTGTCATTTCGGTGCAGCCGGACACATATTCCCTGACTTAAACCCAGCGCTCCTTCAACAACCGTTATTCCTCAATCGTTCCTTTATTCCCACTGAGAACAGCCCTGGCAGGCTGGGACAGCACGCGCACCGGCTGCTGCGTCTGGCTGCCGCAATGGTCGTCAGTTCACCTGGTAAGAAGCTCCCCTCGCGCTGCGTCACCTTCCTGCACCAGCGAGGGCGGATGAAGTGCTATTCCCGGGATTTAAACCCACTGAAGACAGACTGATTTATTTCCAGTATTTCAGCCCTCCTCAAACCTTTTCCCGTCTCATCTAAGAAGGGCGAAAGTGCAGCAATGTTTCAACGTAACTTCTGCATGTGAGTCTGGAACTCTGACATGGCGAGCCAGATGTGAGAGGCGGTTTCCCCCCTCCCCTCTCCGTGTGTAAGACTCCCTCTCCCTCTCTCTGTCTCTCTCTCTCTTTCCTTCACACACACCAAACCTACATGTTCTCCACGACCCAAACCCACCCACTCACCCAAACAAGGATCTCTTTGAATCCCCCTGATACACACTAATAACACACAGCCATGACACACACCCAAGCACACAAGTTGCAACTGAGTTTTGCTGCCAGGAAAAGCTTTCTTTATTATCTCTGGTAATTAAGTCACAAATATGACCTTACAGTACAAACAACAGATATATTTGGCTTGATAATGTTCACTATTTTCCTTAGTAGCCTACTTCCTAGAAATTTCCATTTTAATAATTTCCCAAATACTCTCGACAAATCTTGAAAGAAATTAGGATGAATCCACAGGAGACATTAACAAAGCTCGGTTTACAAATAGTTACTGGCGAGAAACCTAAACAAAAGCTGTGCAATTATCACCAAACCACATTACATTACATTAATGTAATGTAATGAAAATGATTGCCTAAGGAGCTGGACAGAGCAAATTACCAATGTGTTTCTGTGATCTTAACATACTCTTTGTTGCTAGTTATTCTCAGTAATAAGAATAACACAACAACATGGACAAAGGTGTCCAAGGCTTCAGAGTGTTTTTCCTTTAACTGCACATGCTTGCATCACAGCATGAGTAACCGAATATGCTTGGCTAAATCGAGATAAAGGACTGAACCGCATGCATGCTCCAGTCAGCCTGACAACCTGAAGTGAAAGTTCACAAACATCAGCCGACAGAGCTGTCTCTTTGTGAGGCACATTCAGCTCCCTGACAGGTCCAGAGATTCATTCTGAGCCCTGACTTACTCCAGTGTTATCCCAGGAATGCCGGACAGAGTGATGAGGCCAGGCAAGATGCTCCTCAGCTGCTGTCCGCCTGACACTGTCGGATGTCCCGTTTGTGGTGTTGAGTTCCAGGTCAGCATGGATCCATGAGCAGAGACCTGATTCAACAATTCTGCCTGTCGAAACACGCTTGACATCCAGAGCAGTCAGCACAATCCTGCACTCATCTGGACACAGAATGCCACTTTACTGGTATGGATGGACAATAAAGCCTAGACCCTGCAGTTAGATTGGTTGTTCGTCATGTTTGAGGGGAATGTAACCAAAGCTGGAGTTCATGGCCCTACTTTCCCTGCCTTGCCCAGGCCATGGACTGGTGTCCGATGACTATTAGCTGTGGAGAGGTTCAGTGATTTATATTATTGAGTAACACCGCAGAGATTCATGGCGGGCACTGCAGTCAGTAGTGATGAGAGAGAAAGTCTTTCAGAGGAGAAGAAAGATGAACATGGAGTAGCTGAATAGAGAAGGAAGGAGCTGAGGAGCCGAGGAGAGACTAAAGCAGCGTTGATTGACAGGACCATCAACATATAGAACATCCCGTATGGGACGAGAGCAACGAGAACACATGCTAAATGATTCATGGAATAAAACTTCTGATGAAATTTCCTTTTCTCTTTAAATTCTGATCAGAAAACAGTTTAATGAGATTCATGAGACAAATGTCTAATGGCGCGTTTCCACTGCAGCGCGGAGCACGCTTTAAGCGTGCCAAGCCGTGCGGGGTCCGTTTTTGGTTGCGTTTCCACTTGGCCTAGTTTTGGCCCGGGGCTACTTTTTCACCCTTTTTTCTGGCCCGACTAAATCGTGGTTCTATCGAGGCCAACAAGCAGGCTGAGTCGGGCTGAGTTTGCTAAACTAGAGAGAGAATCACTGTCAAGGGGGCTACATCTACAACAAAATGAACATATTTGACCGTGATTTAAATTGTAATACACGTTTCAAAATGATGCCGAAGTAACAACATACTGATACCGGTTAGTAAAAACCATGAATTAATGCTTTGACAAGTCTGCAGACAGACGGCAGGCGAAAAACCTTTTAAAATGCGTGATCTTATTATTATAGACAAATGCATTTCCAAACATTTGGTCTACCTATGTTGTAAAATGTATTATCTCTTCGATTTACACACGGCATCTATTGCACGTCTGTCCGTCCTGGGAGAGGGATCCCTCCTCTGTTGCTCTCCCTGAGGTTTCTCCCATTTTTCCCTTTAAACTGTGGGGTTTTATCCGGACGTTTTTCCTTGTACGATGTGAGGGTCTCTAAGGACAGAGGGTGTCGTTTTTTCTCATACTGATATTCTGCACAAACTGTGCTGTTGTATTTGCTGTAAAGTGTATTTACTGTAGGGTATTTTTATTATATGTACAGCACTTTGGCTCGACCAAATTATAAATAAAACTTGATTTGATTTGTTGTCTAAATGGAGATCGGCTAAGCTAACGCAATATAGGCTATATGCTCCGACCGTCCACACTCACAATGGCCTATACAGACATAAATAAACCAGCGACTGTATTCGCCATGACACAGACAGTCAGTGGTTTGTACTTGTTTCACTTTTGTCTAGTTTCTAAACAGATATGAGGAGCTTGAGTGCAAACAGCTAACGGCTGATGTTGTTTTTTCTGGGGTTCTCACGGGTGCTCATTGAAGATGATGTCACGGCTCCGCCTACACTGCGTTACTATAGTTACTGCCCCAGCTCCTGAACTGTAATGGAAGCGCAGCATTAAAGTGAGCCGGGCCTAATAAGGCCTAACCAAACCGAGCGAGGCCGAGCGAGGCCTGCAGTGGAAACGCGCCATAAGTCACCCGGTATGGTTCTATCACAACTAATGGGAGAAGGCCGGGAAGTATGGCAGAGTGTTCGCATTGCAAAACAAGTTGGCGAGGAGAGGGAGATATTTACAATTACTGGCTATTGATGTTAAATATAAAGGCAATTATTGCCCCTTTTTTCATAACCAATACTTTTTTTTTTATATTAGGAGAGTAGTAGCAAAACATATGTGCGTAGCTAACATACACACCAATGTCATGACAATGTTCATCTCCTTGATTTAAAATTGTTGTTACATTACATTACACAATTAAATGTCAAATATTGAGCTGCAACCATCAGTTATTTTCCTCGTGGATTAATTGCTTGATATATAAAATAGAAAGGAAACGGAGAAAAACGATCTCCTTAAGCCCAAGGTGACATCTTCAAATATGTTGCTCTCTAGTGTAACTATTGATTGGATAATAACCAATGTAAGCGTCTGAAAATGTTGAATCAGCTTTTTGTGAGGGTTTGGATTCCGACTGACAAGATGTATTGTATTGATTTATGAGGACCAATGCTTAGGATCTCTCAAAAGAAGATACAGTATAGGTATGCTGTTGTGCAAGCTTAAACATTCAGTGAAAGAGTACTAATCATGATGAGGAGAGGAATGAAAAAGCAGACAGGAGAGGAAGAACTTGGGTGTGGCATCGCCTAAAATGATGAGGATAAAGAAAAGATGATGCCGAGTTCATGCTAGGTGAACATGACTTTGTGGAATAAAACATGTACTGTATGTGTTTTTAAAACAGAAACATTAGAAGAACCACCTACTGTAGTAACAAACAAAGATAAGGTTCGTATTACAGACCTCATGGACCTTGAGTTTCTAGTCAGTCTGTGAGCCTCCTGCTGGTTTGTTTACATATCCCTGTGTCGACAAAAATGGATGTGCCAATTCAAACACATTCATTCATCTATCTGTCCAATACAGACAGGGGAGAAAGCAAAGACGAAAACATGCAAACACTGGAGAACATACAACAGATGCTCATGCTTCCATTGAAGAAACAAGGGGCCACTGAATAGTTTCATAAGAATATAAATGGTTTTAATCGTATACTGTATGAACTCACAAGATATCAGAACAACTGAAAACCTATGTAAAGAGTTGGGCAAACGTCATTCTTGCAAAGAATAATGTTGCATCCCTCCTGCCGAGTTTGAGAAAATTAGGATTTCATTCCAAGGAGCACTGACATTGTTCTCAATCAGATAAAAAATACCTCACCAGATCAAGACTAGGGTAGAAGTAACAGCCCTATAAAGAGAGGATACGGATATTCAAACATTAGAGTAAAAGGTGCAGTTCAAGTTAAATATGTTGTTTTTATGATATGTTGATGAATGGTGTAAACTTAAAGCGTTCCTGTCATTTTCTATTATGGGTATGATGATGAGATTTAGCATTGAAAGACTACGTGTATGTCATTTAATTATTATTTAAAGGAAGAACAACTTTTTTTTAGGAAACGCTATATTTTGTGGAAATGGAAACAGTCTGTTTGATGGTGTGTATGTGCATTGTTTGGGATGTTTGTACAACTGCATGTGTGTGGTCGATGTCATGACATAACTGATAAACACATTCACCAAAATGGGTTATTTTACAACCATGAAACACAGCGTAACCCCAAAGTGTAACTTAAACCCTGGAGGTACCAGACAGAGTGACGGCATGGCGACCAGCACTTAAAGAGACGTAAACAGACTGCGTTACTGTACATGCAGACATTAATAACAAATGTATGTAAATAACCCACACAAATACAAAGCATGCATTAGCTAATGAGTAAGTGGATGCATATGTGTTTAGTTTGGATATATGCACACTTATGCACGCGTGTTGCCTTTGAAAATGCTTTCATGTGTGCGCTGCAGGATTAAGGAAAACAAATCCTCACAGCCAACTACAGGCACAACTGACTAATCATTAAACAATCAGAGGGGATTCCAACTGACATTTCTTGTGTTTTTCCGAAAACATTTACTTAAAAAATGTTGTTCTATAAAGTGCTGAAAAAAAGTTTTAAATAAAAGTTGAGTTCTAAGCAGAATATCTTTCGGTCTTGGACTTACACTATAAGTCATAACCTTGAGAAAATGCTATGGAATTTTTCTGACATTTTATCTAAAAAATAATTGGTCGATTATTTGACAAGGAAATAATTGCTTGTTGTGTTTTTTGGGTATATACACTACAGAAGAATGACTGGTCTCTACACTATGTTGTACACAATTATTGCGACGTTTATCCAAAATCTTATAAGCTGTTTGAACCATTTTGAACCATCTGTTTCTTGCGAGTCCTCTCATTTTATGATATACAGTGACATGCTTGTCACAGGTTGACTTTTAAAATCTGTCCAGGGACTACAGATGAAAAATAGCCTCTTGGCTAACTCTGGCACATTTACAGAAATGTTCATTAATGTGCACTGTCCCTGTTAAATAAATGAATAAATAAATAAATGCGTCCCTTGCTAGAGTGTTCTTTTCAAAGAACAATATGTTATCCCCTTAATCAGTGAGAGAAAAAATACAAATTGTATGGATCTCCCACACAGCTATCTCTGACCTTTACCACAAACACTGGTTACACCTTCTCAAGAAGATGGGGATCCGTAAGCATATTGGATTGGATAATGTTGAAACATTCATACTTCTTTTTCATTTGTTTTCTTGAGGGAAAGGACGACGGATCAAGCCCCAGTTATTCACTTGTAGGAGTAGAAAGAGAGTGGATTGTGGGTAGAGGTCAGGAGACAGAGGGAGAGCGAAAGAGAGAGGCCAGAGGTCAGAAATTAAACGCTTTTGTGGGAAAACCACAAACTTTCCCGCTACTTTGATCCAGAGTCAATTTCTCCGCTGTGATGTTGAAAGATATGATATGTAGATGGTAAGCCGCTCCTTGAAGTCAACCTCTACCCCGGGCAGGGAGAGAAAACACCACAGGAACAACTGTCTCACAGCAGCAGCCAATCAAAACACCAACCTAACACATTCCAGGGCATGGACAGCCAATCAGAGCAGCACAATGGACATGTTCTCCGGACAGACCCAGGATCTGACTTCAGAACAAATACACAACAGTGCATGGGCGTCTCCACCGGGAGAGCAATCAGATCCTGCTGCGGTTACAGAAATGGACAGCGCTGGTTTGGAGTAGGAGGAGGAGGAGAAGGTGGAGCAGATGGAGGGGCTCGAGTTTCTCTCTCTCTTCCTGTCGGGTTATTTCACGTTAGGAAATTGTGTAAAATAAGCAGCATGATGAGTCAGAAATGCTGCATGTGATGCTCTTAAAGACGCTCAAGGCCCTCTCTTGTAATATTGTTCTTCAAAGGCTGGATGTGATTTCACAAATACTACTTCAAAACACTGCCACTCTTACTAGAGACTCAACGATGAGTGCGTCGAAGAAGTAAAAAGGATTTCAAACAATTATAATAAGAGACTAATATTTTCATGCAAAAAAGCTCCAATATGGAGATTTCCTGTTTTTTTTAACTGATTTAACGACCACATCACCTTAGACTATCTTCTGATGTTGATACAAGAGAAATGATCAGCAGATCAAAAGCTAGGGCTGCTCAATTAAATCGTATTTTAATCGCGATTACGATTATGGCTTGCAACGATTATTAAAAAAAAAAAATGTATTATTACTTTTTGTTATAATTGGTATTTCAGTTGAATTATACTTAAAGTTCAGGGTAATCAACTGTTCAAAACATACTGTTCAAAAAAAATGTCTCCAATAAATGGATGTTTTCAAAGTCAATGAATAATCGCATTTAATAATCGCAATTACAATTATTGACCCAAATAATCGAGATTATGATTTTTGCCATAATCGAGCAGCCCTATCAAGAGCTACTTTAAATAATCTAAATCCTACCCACTAAACAAAGTATTTTCCAAATAACAATGACAAATTAAACCTGAATGGATTAATTGAAGAAAAATGTAGCCGTTTTTTTTTTTATTTGTCTGTTCTGAATATGCAACTTCTAGTTTCTAGGGAATCCTTTCCAAGACTCTCCGGCAATGTTATCGTATTAATATGAAAAGTCAATAGCTGTAAAGGCATGCAGAATCTGGGTTAGTGAATTCAATGATTTAACGGATCACATGATCAAAGACAAAATCATCTTGTCCAACCAACTGCCCTATCCTAGCTTTCTTAAATGTGCAAGTCTGCTCAGCTATACCCTGTACCCTTCCTCCTCTTCCTCCTCCTCCTTCCACCTCATTTCTTTCCTCTCCATCCTTGTCACTGTCTCTGTGGTCTCTTCCAATCTATTTTCAGAAACACTCAGTCATTCAGGCAAAGCTGCTCAGCTCACTCTGCTGTTTGAGACTGAAACACACACGCATAACCAACAGATACATTCTCTACATGACCTTAAATGTTTTGGTGAGCTGCATCAACATTAAACAAATAAGAAATCCAAACGGATGATCATTTGTATTCGTCAGATACTCCTCATCCTTACCAGTGAGAACCACCAGCCTGCTTAAAGTGGAAAAGATTAAATGAAACCTTTAAACAGATCGAACTGTGTGACCTTGACCCTAAAATTCCTAGCTCATACTATCTCAGTGATCCCTGAGAGCACACACACACACACACACACACACACACACACACACACACACACACACACACACACACACACACACACACACACACACACACACACACACACACACACACACACACACACACACACACACACACACACACACACACACACACACACACACACACACACACACACACACACACACACACAATCAATCATGCTACAATGAAACACATCATTCCATGTGTTGCTCACTTTCAACATTCTGCAGGATCTAAAACCAACTTCTGTTTGTGTTTTTACTCGAGTCGAGAGTGTATTTAGTTTGATACCTTCAGCAACACAACATGAGCTGTACATTTAGCAAACATGTAGCTAAGTAGAAAATAAAGCTGCTACTATATAATGAAAAACCTCTATGGAGAATTAAATCAAATCAAAGCACAAATGGAATCTTGATTGCACAAAAAGCAATAAATCCATAACAAAATATTATTCAGAGGTCAAACTGTTAACTTGACCAGTGACTTTGATTCATCGGAGTGACAATGTGATTAAAGGGTTTTCGTTGCAAAAGAAAAAAGCCAGTGAAGTCTCAGCAAGAGAGGAAATGAAGAGGGTGAGGCAAACGATGATAGCGCTTGAGATCTCAAATTAAGATACAAATTCATTCATTCTTGTTCAAAGCTTCCAAGCCATTTGAGTTTCCAGTGGATGAAGGAGACAAATGAGATTGTCTCGGTTTTTAAAGTGTGATCAGAAGGTTTCATTTAATTTAATTACAGTTTAATGAAAGAATAATTCATTTTGGAAATGATTATTTTAGGATCTGCTTGCTTATTATATGTCATCATAAAAGGTTCAGAATTAAAGCAGCAACATTATCCGCCTCTGTTAACATGGGCTTGAATGAACAGTATCAGTCTCTGTCAATCGAAGAAAAAAATTCTCCAATAAATGGATGTTTTCAAAGTCAATGAATAATTGCATTTAATAATCGCAATTACAATTATTGACCCAAATAATCGAGATTATGATTTTTGCCATAATCAAGCAGCCCTATCAAGAGCTACTTTAAATAATCTAAATCCTACCCACTAAACAAAGTATTTTCCGCTCTGGTCACTTCCTTTTGAAAACGAGCCATGAGGAAAGTGGGTCACGAGCTAATTCATTGTGTATATCCTCATACTTTCTCTCCAGTAACAACAAAAACAACTTCCCCTCTACGAATTGCAATGATAAGTATGTTGACTTCACCCACCTCCTATTGGATCCTAGCAGGAGATGGCTATCACTGTGGCCTGCCTGAGGCCGGGGGACACAAAGCAAAGGTCTCAATGTAGGGACCAAGGAGGAGAGATGATACAGATGGGAAACAAGGGAAGTCGGGGCTGGTAGATGGGAAGCAGTCTCAGAGGTATGGCACTGAATGGGGAGGGGGAGATGTCTTATGTGGAGACAGACGTGGGGGTTTTGAAAGCCGAGTGCGAGGGCTACGGGGTACAGACTGTGGTATGGAAGGAGCAGGACCCGTGGCAGGACCGGGAGGGGAAACAATAGCTAATGGACACGGAGGAAACTTCACGGGTCATGGGAGTGCAGATCACATGCTGATAGGAGGCCTTGTTGCTGAGTGTATCATTCTAAAAGGCACTCAGGAGCCATACACATATAGTGAGGGTTTGAGCTGTTAAAATAAGCATTTTAGAAGGAAAATCCTCAAGGACCAACATCCTTCCTCAAGCCTTTTTCCTGGGCTAGTGTAGGGTTGCAGGACCACACAGGAACATACAAGTGTGTACATTCAATACACAAATATGTACAAACAGACCAGCACATACACACAAATACAGAGTTTTACAATCTTTCGGCTTGTTGTTTTGGTTTTATGGCCTGCATCTGACTGTTATGGTTACTGTGTATTTCCAGTCGCAGCAGGCAGCTGTAATCAGTGACAAAGCTCTAAAAAAACAACTTAATGCTGCCCAGCACACACAGACAGCAGACAGGCAGTTACTCTGTGAACATAGAGGAGCATTAAGCAGCCCGATATCTACATTTAAGAGTTGGTGGAGACCAAACCAGAGCGAAAAGGCACACAAACATATCTCCTAATAATGCTAACATTGCTCGGTATCTGCTGGTTGTTCAAGGAGGCAACTCTTTTCCGAAACAGATTTATAAGGTGATAATATGTCGGTGTTTACAGCGTGTGTGTGTGTGTGTGTGATTTTAATTTATCGGATAACTCCATTTGTGTTGGTAGTGTTCTCTCCCCGTCTTAGCACAGTGATCTGATTAAATGTACTAAAGCAGTTAACCTGTTTGCATGCAGATTGAGTTTTAATTTTTCTTTTGAAATGGCTGCATCAGAAACTTTAATAAGCAAAATCAAGCTTTCAGTGTCATTGAACTAACACAAGTTGAATATTCAAGATCTGCACACATGCAGTTTAGAAAAATATTCTCATGGAGGAAAACATTGTTTTCTATTTTTTTCAAAAATCGGCACTTGAATGAAAAAGTGTTCATTTGTCATGTGATATAAAAACTTCAAAGGTGTACTTTTAGATACTTGTCCAAAGTATATCCATTTGTCCAATTACAATACATATTCTGTAATTCCTTTCTTATCATAAAAAATCGTCTTTGGGCAAAAGGGTTGATAAAAAGTACATTTATGGTTTGGGACTTAGGAGTAATTAAGTCTAGGGAGCGGGTCAAAGTTAGATAAGGGTCTCAGGATTGTGTAAAACATAGAACTACAGTGAATGTGTGTGTTTGATTGGGTTTCAATGCTTTTTCAAGTAGTGTTGCATGCATGTTCTATACACATGAAGAAAAAGGGCATTGGAGGTTTAGGTCAACAGCAATACTATAATGCACAAAGCAAACAGTTGCAGTGGAACAAATCCAGATGGAAAACAGACAGGGACAACAAACTCAATGTCATTGTGGGGGTCAAGTTACAATTGGAAGATCAGAAAAGACAGCAGAGGGCGGAAAGACAGAGGAAAATGGAAAAAGGAAAGGTGAGGGTAGGAACAGAGGGAGAGACTGGGATGCTGGCCAAATCCACTTCCAGGCTTGTTAAAGCACTGCTGCACACTGCTGCAATATTAACCACACACACACATAGACACACACACACATACACACACAGGCTCACTTACTCAGTTAATAAGGGACCTCCTTGCATCACTAAGCTTTAATGTATGCACTCTGGTGGGTCTAAACATGTGCGCACACACACACACAAACACACACACACATTAACACCACAGCAAGCCACCATTATTAAGTTTTAAAGGTTTATTGCAAGTTAATTGCTGAGACAACTGCTTTTCTGTGGGAGATGTGCCTAACACATAATGACAGTCTCACACCCCCCCCCCCCAACAATCATACACTGACTGAAGCCTCCGCGATTTTACTAAAAGCTAAAACCATTTTAATTCAATATCAGCATGACACTACCTCGAGGTTAAGAATCCAGCTATAAATCAGCTGAATTCCTCCAGTCAGACATTTTTAAAACATATTCACAGACATGCAAGGGACACCCTAAACAGATTCACAAGCTACTGTATATAGGTCGAGATATTCAAAGCCTCCCCCAGCGCTTTCCAGTAAAGTACTTCTGCTGGATTACATGTTTTTTTTATATAATTCTGGACTGCATTGAAAGTGTCGAGAATGTGTGTCAGTGTGTGTTTGGCTCATGCCTATGTCATGATCACTGCTTCTAAAATAGTCTTCTAAAATGTATTTGATGGCAATTGTTACCAGAGTGGTGGAAGTGTAATCATCTAGCTTGTCTGAAAACATGTAGAGCTGGAATGAATAGCTAGAAGAAAATTACATTTGTGTGCTGGACCCAAACTCCCAATATTGACGTATAGCAACGTTTTTATTACGCTAATGTAAATAATTAATATAGGGTAAATAACAGTGCTATGAGGAAGTTTATTCACACAGAGTTTCAGATATCCTAATCATGAAAAAAAAATGAAAATGAAATATTCTGTGATCTTTTTTTCAGAAGATTTGGGAGTGAAAGATTATAAGAAGTTATGTTATTGATCAAATGCTGGGCGAAGTAATTGTTTTGATGAAGTAAAATGTTGGCAGTCTTGAGTTAGTTCCAAGTCGAAACCAACATTTGCATGACCAATTCCTAAACGGTGTGTGTGTATGAAACCTGATTTGCTGCTTAGTTTCAGTAATAAACAAATAATTGATTTGCTCCTTTTAGGACATGTGTTACTTTTGAGATGAGGAGGTAATCAAGTCATTCATTTTAAGTCCACAATAATGTTTGACTGCTGAAGAATCCAGTTGTGTGCATGTGTAGTGGACCTGAGGTAACAGTCTGCACTGTGGAGGTGACCTCAAAGATTAAGAGATCACTGAAATGCAAATGAACTGGAGGCCAAGTAAAGCTCTTAAGCATGTATACAAAAATACTCCTCTGTTATTGCATATTAATTCCTCCCAAAAAATGTATTAAAAATAAATCCTTTCATCTTTACAGGGATTAAAAGTTTCCCCGGGTGGCTCGAGGGTAGGGGTGGGGGGGATTTAAACCACATACCATCCTGGCATGCGTTCACTCATACACACACCCACAGACAAGTCACACTTAAAAAAGACATTCAAAAGATATACGCTAAAGAGGATTAAAAAAAAATGTACAGCCTGATAATGGGACCTCCATACGTTCTGGTTATACTTTGTTGGAGGAATTCCCCGTTTATCTGGCAGAGGGCAGATTAAATGTCAGCTATGTGAGCAGAGATATGAGCATATCATATCCTGTCCCTTTGCAGCTGGGACACGGCCCACACAGGCCGAAAAACACGTGATTGATTAGACAGGATTTCTGTCAAAGGACCAAAGTGTTTCCTCCTATCAGAGGAAAATAAACACTCAAGTGAGAAAACAAACGTGAAGCACGAACACCCAAACAATGAACTAATCTACACTCCTCGCTCAGCGCTGCCTTGTTTGTATGAAATGTTTCTGTCTCTCCAGCACACACACTCTCAACCTCAGCGTCGTATGCCACCGTCGGCATCACCTCTGACCTCCTGCAGCCTCTGGGGCCTCATTACCCACAGTGCACCTCTCCTCCAAGGACTATCATTGACGGAAAGGTGACCCTCGCTGATGGTCATTGGAGACACCCCAACATGTACACACACACACACACACACACACACACACACACACACACACACACACACACACACACACACACACACACACACACACACACACACACACACACACACACACACACACACACACACACACACACACACACACACACACACACACACACACACACACACACGATGTGAGAGCTCACACACACACGCATTAAGAGAAGACACACAAAATAAACAGAGCCACAGTGCGGCGAATGCGAGACATCTCCCGGGGTTGTTGTTAATTACAGTCGCCATGACGCCTGTGCATGTCAATCAAAAAGGGACACTGAGGATAAGAGATATGGTCAGGGGTCAGAGTTGGACTCATTAATCATCTCCTCAGACTCTTGTATCACTGTCTGTGTCAAATGCACTCCCAAAGAGAAGAAAGACAAACTCTTAAGATAATAATATATATAACATGTTGAATAATGTTGTTCTGTTGAAAGCTTCTGAGTGTTATCACGAGACAAATTCCACTAAACGTTAGAGCTCAAAGTCTTTGTGTTTTTGTACGAGCTTGACCGCATCATCTTTGTTTATGCACCTGAATATGCATGTGTTGTGTATGTGTACAGGCAGGGCTTTGTGTGTGCGTGTGCGTGTGCGTGTGCGTGCGCGTGTGCGTGCGCGCGCGTGTGTGTGTGTGTGTGTGTGTGTGTGTGTGTGTGTGTACGTGTACGTGTGTGTTAAAGTAGAAACATGGTATCATTACTTCTGGGTGGTTGAGGTTTGACACACTGGCTAGAAATCCTGTGGGAGACATTCCCAGAAGTCCCAAAGTTTATCCCAAAGCGGGAATGAAAACAATCCTACTGAATGGATACTAGGTGCACACAAGCATCCCACACACACACACACACACACACACACACACACACACACACACACACACACACACACACACACACACACACACACACACACACACACACACACACACACACACACACACACACACACACACACACACACACACACACACACACACACACACACACACACACACACACACACACACACACACACACACACACACACACACACACACACACTTATCATACCTGCACATCCGTTGGTCATCCTTCCAGCAGCCTGAAATTATACAAACAGAAAAGAATACACAGTGAATACCAAAACAAAAGCAATAAAATATACAAATACTTAGTGTACACATGAACACTCAGAAGCTTTAGGGAATGTAAACTCTGCGCCAGCCAATGGCAATGACTCAGTTCCCAGGATGCACACTGTCCTCGTTCAGCAGCAGCAGCAGTGGCTACGCTGGGAACATTTCAATTTGGTTTAACAAGCAGAAACTGATTTCCTGAGTGTTTATGCCATAAGATCGTATGAAAACCCACCCAGCATATTGGTTTGGATATCAACCAAAGATACGTTTGATTTAAAAGTGAACATTGATTGTTTAATTGGGTGATATTGGCTTAATGAATGAGACGGATACCCTTCAGGCAAAGCAATTTAAGGTTTGTGTATGGATGATAGTAACTGTTTTTTAAAATAAATATTAACATGGGAAGAAGAAAAAAAAGAGAGGGAGAACTATAACATCAAGAAAAGCAAGATTCAAATCCACCAAGAACAACCCAGGAATCAAATATTCAGTAGCTAGTATATTAACACAGGAAATGAAAGCTTAGACTCTGATCTTAAGGAGTACGTCACACACTATGTACTCCTTAAAAAGTCAGAGAACAAAACAGGTAACAAAATGTCAAAGATGTGTTGCCTAACCCCTGTGTGAAACATTATCATGAGTGCTACCACTGTCATAGGAAAACCCCACATCCATACAAATGTAAAGAAGCCGGGTTTTACCAAATGATGCAGCAGCAGTTTTACAATTACACAGGAAATGCTGCACGATTCCCCCGGGGCTTCTCTCATTCCTGAGATCATAAACTGTAGATTACTAAACAAACAAGACATCATCTCATCTGTTGATTCAAGTTTTAAAAAGACAAGTGGTGTACTCAGATTTCAATTTCATGACTGATATTTACTTTACTGTATCTGTGAAAAGATGTCTTACTAACAAAAGAATGACAACCAGGACTCATTTCATTCAGTGTTTAGGTGAACACAAAATATCAAAGTATAAAATGGCACCTTCCCAATATTTAAATTATACAATCACTAACGGAAACAATGAATGGCTTCTCTTTCAAAAAATAGTGTTTTCTTTAAAAAGTGATAGAAAAAGAAAATGTATTCATAAACGGCTGGAATGCTGCCAGATTGAAATACATTTTCAAAGTATGCTTTACATTTGGAGCAGAGAAGAAGTCCTATGTGTGCGTGTGTGCGCGCGCGCGCGCGCGCGTGCGTGCGTGCGTGCGTGCGTGTGTGTGTGTGTGTGTGTGTGTGTGTGTGTGTGTGTGTGTGTGTGTGTGTGTGTGTGTGTGTGTGTGTGTCCACGGCAGTTTGGACAGCTGTACTTTATCAGTCATGGTTGGGGGAAAATAAACCCACTCTTTAGCATCAGTCTGATCCCACGGCCCCTGCTGCTCTCTCTGCCTATACACACTAACACACACTTGCACACACTCAACTAATAACTCTGACACTTCAGGCTCCACTGCAGGCCGACCAACGTCATGTAACGTTGTATACTGCTGAAGCAAGCTTTCTATTTTGGGCACCCGTGTGAGCAATGTTTTGATGATATGCATTTAAAACCCCGACTTTTGTTTCTGTGATGTTGGAAATGTACAGATGTCCAGTTAAAAACTGAGATATATTTGACGGAGAAGTGACAGTTTATCAGATTTCTTAATTGTATAATTGTTTTTTTAACATAATGAAAATGACGATATTTCATGGTGTAACTTATATTATGAGCTCAACTGTTTAAAAAAACAAAAAGAAACGTTTGCATTTTAACATCTGGACTCTTTTTACCTGCAAACCACAGTTTGTAATGAAGCCACCTAAATATTGAGAAATTCTGACGAAACAATCTCAATTCAAAGGCTACTTAGTGAATTTTCCCAGAGGTCTTAAATCACCTTTTCTTTTTAATACAATTTCTAAGATCAAGAATGAAATGTTTCTCTCAACTTATGGACAATAAGTCTTAAAAAGCGCTAATAGCAACTGAGTTTGTATTCCACCTGAGCCAACTGTAAATTGGTAACAGTAGTTTGTCAAACTAATATTTTGATTGTCAAGAATTAACATCCATAGTAGATGTTTTTGCCATTCATAATTGTGAAATATTAGCATCAACTAAACCCAAGTCCACATCTTCTTGCACATTGCCTCCCTTCATCTTGAGCATGTTGCGGTGGTATTTGTGGTCGTTGTTGTTGATGCTGCAGTGCTGACTCAGAATACGCTGAGCTTGCAGACTGCTGTATGTGGAGCAGAGCTGTCTCATCCTTTTACTTTCACCTTATTTACACAACAGCAGGGGACATGCAGACTGGACAGAAGCCCGGAGAGAGGGAGGAGAGATCATGGAGGAAGAACAGGCAGGGTGTAAAATACAAGAAAAAGAAGATTTAGCTTTAGGTAGAAAGACAGCGTATATAACAAGAACATTCACGCCAAGGTCACACTATTTATTACAGCACACTTTGCCCCAAACAAGTCCCTGTTACATAAAATCTCGCTCTAATGATGAAACAAATTGAGTTTGGGATACATCAAAACCTTTTCCTCATACGGTTAACTGATCAACTTTATCGATCAGATGTGTCTGCACGGTCAGCTTCAAAGTGTGAGATGTAATGAAGTGTCCATGCTGTAAACAGAAGATCTAGATGAAGTCTTTAAGCTAACCAAATTGAGGGTAAATCACATAGATCATATCTGCTGACGCTATAAATCAGTAGACAAACACTGCAGTAGACGGTAGCCTAGTTGCATTTGTGTTTGAATAAAGTGCTCAGGGTAGAACGACTTTCTTTCTATAATGTGTAGTGAGCAGTAGAAGGAAGAAGCGTAAACAAACATGAACACAAACATTCATTATAGCCTCAAGTTGTTGCCATGAGTTCAGAGTTTGAGACTGAACTTCACTTTCAATAGAACTCAAACTCGAACTCGAACACACACACTCTCTCTCTCTCTCTCTCTCTAACACACACACACTCTCTCTCTCACTCACACACTCTCACACACACACACACACACACACACACACACACACACACACACACACACACACACACACACACACACACACACACACACACACACACACACACACACACACACACACACACACACACACACACACACACACACACACACACACACACACACACACACACACACACACACACACACACACACACACACACACACTCACTCTCTCTCTCTCTCTCTCTCTCTCTCACACACAGACACACACTCTCTCTCACACACACAGACACACACTCTCTCTCACACACACACAGACACACACTCTCTCTCACACACACAGACACACACTCTCTCTCACACACACAGACACACACTCTCTCTCTCGCACACACAGACACAGACACAGACACACACTCTCTCTCTCACACACACAGACACACACTCTCTCTCTCTCTCTCTAACACACAGACACACACTCTCTCTCACACACACAGACACACTCTCTCTCTCTCTCGCACACAGACACACACTCTCTCTGACACACACACAGACACAGACACACACTCTCTCTCTCACACACACAGACACACACTCTCTCTCTCTCTCACACACAGACACACACTCTCTCACACACACAGACACACTCTCTCTCTCTCTCGCACACAGACACACACTCTCTCTCACACACACACACACACACACACACACACACACACACACACACACACACACACACACACACACACACACACACACACACACACACACACACACACACACACACACACACACACACACACACACACACACACACACACACACACACACACACACACACACACACACACACACACACACACACACACACACACACACACACACAGGGCCGGCCCTAGACTTTTGGGGGCCCTAAGCAAGCTTTGGCTTGGGGGCCCCCTCACTCTAGCGCGTTCTCACTACACACAACACGGAACCAACTTTTGTCTTATGATGTTAGCATAAGCTCACATATTGTATAAATAAGCATGTAAACACCGTGGACCTAACATCGTCTAAGGGGGTCCTCACCTCCTCTAGGGGGGTCGGGGGGCATGCTCCCCCGGGAAGATTTTTTTTAAATATTGAATTTAAAAGCATCAATCTGGTGCACTTTGAGAGAAACATTAAGAGATCTATGGATACATATCTCAACACCCATATGAAACAGAACTGTAAACAGATTTTTCTTTATGGATATCTTACAAATCACTATCACTTGTCATATAGTATTTCATAACTCTTTTTCATTTATTCTCTCTGGCTGTCCATCATATAATGTTCACATAGAAACTAGCTGTCAATAGGAATATCATTCAGAAGAATTATAATTTCTTGCAAAAATCTGTCACAAAAAGAGGTTGCACATTTAAATTCCAGTGTTGTTATGGCAACGTCAGTGGCCAAACAGCCACATTTACTGCTGCAAATACATTCAAACATGCTGTTGACATGTAAAGCAGTGGCAACTATGCCACCATTTCAGCTGACTTTTTCTCAGAAATACTGTCACATAACATCCATATATTTCAGTGCTAGGTTGATGCTTAGCTAAGCTAACTGTGAAACACTTTAACTGACAGGACTCCGGATCAAATGTGTACTGTAAGGTAGCTTCTAGCTTCATGTCGAACAGTAAGTCAACATTTCCCAGAGAGCTTTCTTTGAAATCACCAGATAACGCTAAAAAACATTACATTTAGATTATATGACAAAGTGTTTATTTAATATATCTGGCTAGCTATAGCTGCTTGCTAACGGTTTAGCTTACCCCCGCGATTCAAAGTAACGTCAACGTAGCTGTAATTTATGCTTTGCTTACATGTTCGCATTACTTGGAAGTTTACTGACATTTACATACCTTGTTTACCTGGCTCAAGTGATTGCTCTGGGGTTGTTGTGTGAGCCACCACTTTAAAATTGTCGTATTTTTTAAGAAAATGTTTTCTTATGTCCATCTTCAAAAACTCTGAGTCCGACTGACAGTTTATTTTAAACATTGTCACAGCTCACAGGTACCTGTCAGCCAATAAGACAGATGTTTATTTCCATTCAACCCTCTGGCTGGTCTGGTGTCTTGCCTCTGTTGCATTCACTGAACACGGGAAATTACAATCCTGCCGTCCTCTCTTGTGTCATGATGAGGTTCAGGTAAAGCACGGTTAATGTATTATATTATTGACTCAATAATATAATACATTACTTTGAGAGTAGGCAATCTAGGCATATTAACACAATTAATTAAACATACTTATCACGGCGACGGTGTACTGAGATTTATTTATTTTTTTAATTAAAAATTTTATTTTATTTTTTTTTTTTTGCTAGGGGGCCCCTTAGTGGCTGCGGGGCCCTAAGCGGCCGCTTATGTCGCTTAATGGGTCGGGCCGGCTCTGCACACACACACACACACACACACACACAGAAGTAAAGTTTGGCTCACCCTGGCCCATCGAGCATGGAGGTGTGCAGGGGAAGAGAGGGAGGCGCGGGTCAGTGGTCTGCTGCGGGTCAAAGGTCGTGAGCGCTGCCTGGTCTGTGGCTCATGCTTGTCTGCAGCTCTGGATGTTTCCTGATCCAGACTCAGTGATCGGCCCAACGTCCTGCAACCCCCCCGAGCACCCTGGGAGGACAGAGAAGAAGAAGTCAGATGAACAGAAAAGATGCGTGTTTCTTCCAAGCCAAACACAAAAACCTAAATTGAGACTTAAAGTTCCTTTTTTGAACTTAGAAAACTGTAGCTGACAAGAACAACCCCACCACAAGTTTCATTTTTTCTGGAGCCTTTCATCAGCTCACATGATTTTCCTAAGCAGATGAGGTTTCCCATGGGTCAAAATACTGTTCAAATGTTCATTTTTTCTGAGCACTTAAAGGACTTCCCATCCATGTTTACTTTACATTTCAATCTTGACCTTGGAAACAGCACTTGGCAAATACAAATAGACATCCTGGTACTTAAGGGCTAATACAGGGAATCCTTAAAGTTCCCAGAATAAATGGAAGTTTAAACATCATCTTCTGGGAAACTCCAAATGGTAGGATGATCTTTGTAATGAAACGTGACAGCTGAGGAGGATGTTTTTCTTTGCTTTATAAATGTTTGACAAAAGTTATAAATAAGGCAAATTAGAGAGAAAACGTTCATTAAATAAGATCAATTTATTTCCCAAACACGCTCTTTTACCTCAACTTTTTCACAAGATAACACCTATCCTGTAAATCCTGTTAGTTTCTATCTGTTTTAACTCTCGGAAGAGAATATGTTTTTGGACATTTTCCACTGTATGCTATTCTAAGAAACTCTTGTCTTTGACCTTAATGTTGTCAAGACGACTGACATACAGTTTTAACTGCTTCACAGTCTTCTGATATGTGTCTACTTTGCTTATTTTGATGGCGATTATGTCTGAAAAAGTAATGTTTTCTTACCCTGTAGCATCTGTATTATGCCTCTCTATGTTGCTATGTTCTCTCCAGTCTTTTATCCACGTCCCTGTCTTTATGTCACCTGCCTCTTCAGCGGCTTTCTGTATCTCAGTTTTCTGTAGAGTTTGTGGTTGAGCTGATGTTGGTGGGGAGTGTTTGAATATATAAGACACTGCTGATGATGCACCTGCCCTTCTCTTATTCTGAAAAATCCCCTCTCATCCATCCTTATCTATCTTTTACTCACTGACAACACTGGAAAGTCCATCCCTGCTAAACCTCATGACTCAACTACTGTACCCACTTCAGTGGAAAGACCCACTTCCCGCTCTCCCCTCCCGTCCAACACTTTACTGATAACATGCGTGTGTGTGAAAACGAGAGTGTAACTGAAAGTGCGGGAGGAATGGAATACGTTTCTGTAAACAAGGCACAAGAATCCAATCTTCAACAGAGAGCACAGAGAGACACATTTTCCCTTCATCACAACACACAATGCCGGTCTGTGTCGTAAATTCCCTTTCTGACCCTGTGGAGCATTTCCCTCATAGAGATGGCATGAGCCGTTGCTAATTTTGCGGTCACACTTGGAAAACAACATGAAGGACACTGTGTCCCTAAAACAGAGTACAAGTCATCTGAATGTCTAATCCGGGCATGACTTTCTCTATTTACACATTTGGTATTCTTATTTTTTTTTTGGACTGTTCTTTCGAATCTAACAAATAGGAACATTTTGCAGGGTAGGTTTTGATATTCAATTACTCAGCCCTGTACCCAACCCTGAATGCCTTTTACCGCCCAAAAATATAACGCGAAATGACACATTAATGTTCTGTGCTGAGGTGATTCAATCGTTATTACCGTATAAATATTTGACATTTTTTAAATAAATGCTCTCTGTGATCCTCTTCATCTTTCAGGCAGGCTGAACTGAATTCTTATTGATCTTTTTTTTTATTGACCAATAAATGGTGTTTAATTGTGTACATTACCTTAATAGGTTACTTCAAAAAATCTATATATTACCGACTGAGAATAAGTTACTTTAGTGATACATACAAATAATTGACAGCTGTGAGACACATTGCTAAAAAAAAAAAGGAGTTGTTTTAATTGCCTGCCAGGTAGTTTGATTAAGATTAGCTGGATTAAATGTAGCCCTTTTATAAGAATTCCTAAAGTTCTGTGCTGTTGGTTTAAGAGCTTTTTGAGGTTACCAGATGTACAAGCATAATGAGGCAGCAGGAATGTAACGTGAGAGCAGAGCAGAGGAGCACAGGAGCTGGCTACAACTCCATCCAGAAATGATGTTAAATAAACCTCTAAAATAACAGAAAGCTGGTGTGAGTTCAGCTCTTACTATCTGAGGAGCATGGAGGGTTTTACAGATGGATGCCGGACAGAAACCATCTGATTTAGAAAAGGCTTTAGTGGCGGAAAGAACAACAGGATTGGAGCCGATCCAAACTATTGTTCTTAATTAATGTAATCTACCACATGTTAAATAGGGGCAGAGAATGCAAGCATGGCAACCCATTCCAATTAGGAGCGGTACACTGTATGATGACTCAATGGTAAATTGAGTGTGTGTGGCCTCCAATGGTGTGGTGTAAAGTAGGGCTATAGTCATGAACTGTGGCTGAAATGGATATGATACTGAGAGTTATGCTACTATAGCTAAGCTGCTGTCGAATCAAAGTTATATTATTCACGTCAATCATTTTGAATTCTAATAAGGGTCATTTCAAATGTTCATGCAATTAATACACTTAGGGAACTCTGTTTAAAACTCACAGCAGCACTGTGATAGTCTTTCTAACTTGAATGAATGATCGACTTTAGTGAACAAAATGTCATATTAAGGTAGTGATTACTGATGATAGCAATTCATTTGTAATTCACAAAAGATATGGTGATACTCCCATGCGAAAGTCCGTATTGTAATACAAATGAAGTTACATTCCATATAAAAAAACGTAATATCATACAATTGTGAGCCCCATTTAGGCCTGATTAATCACCTTTGAATAATCTTCATAAAATATGTGTTTTAATGAAATGAAGCTGGTGGGCTATTTACCACATGTCCATCTTTTGAGGGGAAGGTCTCTCTAGTCTCCATTTAGAAACGTTGCAGTCTTTCAGTATAGTATTAACAGCTCCCTAGCTTCACCTTTATGACTAGCTTCTTCATTGAGCTTTTTATCTCTGGTGACATTTGTTCTTATAAAGCTTCAAATCCAAAAGCTTTTTTAAGGCCTTTAAACAAAATCAGACCTGACTTGATTCAAATGAACTAACGTACGGTGGTGCTCTGCTGCTCCTCGTCATTGGCCTCGTCTGAGTGGGAGTTTTGGACTTCCTGGGTCCCCTCATCGAGGTGATCCAACTTTTCCCAGAGCAGATTCATGGATGCAGCAGCCTGAACACACAGGGCAGAGGACACACACACACACACACACACACACACACACACACACACACACACACACACACACACACACACACACACACACACACACACACACACACACACACACACACACACACACACACACACACACACACACACACACACACACACACACACACACACACACACACACACACACACACACACACACACACACACACACACACACACGTAAATATGGCTCAAGGACAAACTCTGGTGTTAACCTTGCACTGATGAATGCTGCTCTCGGAGAAATCGATTGAACCTTAACCAACACACACTCCTCTTCCTCATCCACCTACTCCACCCTTCATTGCCTTAAGCCTCCACGCACATGAGCAGCTTTTCAGCCCCACTAGGGGTACACAGTGTGCCCTGGACTGTGGAGGAAGTGACACCTTCTCAATGACTTGATTATAGAGCAAGGATGAGAGGAGCCTTGGATGAAAGAGAAATATTAAAACCAGGAGACCTTAATAATCTGGCTTTAAACTATATTTTAAAAACAGCGTTGGGCCAGTTATGTTAATGTGTTGTAATACATGTCCACTACATACAGCTCAGTTATGCACATACCTAAACCCTCGCTCTCCCTCTCTTTCCCTCCCCACCCATTGGTCATGGACTCTGACTGAGACACTTGTTTCGCTGGCCTTCCAGGAAATGAACAAACTGCTTTGTTTCTGGGCTCTGCTGCCAATCCCTGAGTCCCAGAGGCTGATAGCAGCACATAGGGCCCCTTTGAGGAGCATGAAGTCCAAAAACAGCCCACTCACTGACTCACACACATACATACATGCATGCACACAAGCAAGCCCTCACCTACCCAACCACCCACTCACACACACAAACACACCCTTCTGTCCACTCCCATTCCCAAACCCCATCATGTTGACCAGTTTAAAACAGTTCTGCAGTAACAGCTTTGGCAGTAAAGCCATTTCCTGTGTGTTACAGCCCCCACATCTCCAGATTCCTACACACAGGGACACAGAAGGCTGTCTATGTGCAGCAGGGTGCTATTTTTACCCTCACTGTGGGGGACAGAGCCGGGGCGAGGGGAGAAAACAGAAAGTGGAGGCTTTTCGTTGGCATGACTGACTGCAAACATGGACTTGGGTGGAGAGCTGAATTTGCTAATGTGAGCACCGATGCACACCATGGCGCAGACATCCATTTGCACACACTCACTCTTCACAGCAGAGTGCTCCCTGAGTTCATGAAATGTTAATAAGCTTCTGACC
Source organism: Notothenia rossii (assembly GCF_949606895.1). Classification (NCBI taxonomy): domain Eukaryota; kingdom Metazoa; phylum Chordata; class Actinopteri; order Perciformes; family Nototheniidae; genus Notothenia; species Notothenia rossii. The sequence continues at coordinate 11,880,257 of NC_136907.1, forward strand.
AAAGTGTTTACAGAGGATAGAGCTCTTAATGCATCACTATATATCTGCTACAAGACCATTTCATTATCCACTGAGCTGTCTTTGAAACACTAAAAGAGCCATTATCATGACAGGCTAAGAATATGAATAAGTAAGGGAAGGCTATCCGTGCTCTGGCAGTAAGTGCGCTTGGCAATACTGAAATAAGAAGCCATTTGCACATGACTAAATGACAATATAATATTGAAAGTGTAACGTCATAATTAGCTACTCTACCTCAATAATTATTCTGACAAATGATCTTATGGCAGAAGAGAGGATAGATCAGAAATCCTTTTTTGGTAGGGCAGGGGAGGAGTTTACAGTGTAACAGCAGCAACACAGTAATACACATACAAACAAATAAGTACACCATGCATGGTAAATGAATGTATTTAAAACCGCAGGCGGAAATCTAAAAGTATTGAAGGAGCCGGTTACCTTAACAAATCAGGATAAATTGTAAAAATAAAATAAGTGTATATTGCGCATAACCTTAATAATGCCTAGTGGATTTGTTAAAGTCTTTATTTCTGAACTTATGTGAGCAGTTGTCTCACTTGCTAACTTAGTCTGGTGATCTTCAAAATCCAGAGCCTTAATATACCACTGGACATGACAGTTGTGACTGACTGGACCATGTGTCCCTAACTCTATAGTTGTTATCTTTAACAATAAATCTTTAACACTTAAAAGTCACGCTCCTGTATCTATAAAAAAATATCATGGCTTGTACACTAAGGGGAAAAATAAAACTAAATGTTACTGCTAATTTGGGTGAGACAGTAATGTGCCATGTGCCTATAGACCATGCTGAGGGTCAAATAACAAACAGCGCCAACATATATGCTTGTCAGATCAACATCAATCTTATTGCAGTTTTAATACTTGTGTTTCTCTCTAAATTGTTACCCACACTTCTGAGTTTGACCAAACTGCCAGGACCCAGTAATTCAAGAATGTGGAACCACAAGGGGCCTCTTTGACTTAACAGGTATTCAAATGAGCAAGGCCTAAGCCTGTCAATAAGTGACTTTAGAAGCTACTTGGTCAAACTCTGTGAACGACATCACAAAAGGAGAGCGGAGAGAACAAATCCTTTCATTTCAGTCCAACAGGGAGAACAGTGTGCAGCGTGCCAGAGGGCTGAGGGCCGCTCTGACAGGTGTGAGAACGCGGTCAGGGGCGCGCTCACACTATTACTACTATGGATACCCGCTGGCACAGTGCATGCTGGGAGCTGGAGATGCCAGATCGGGCCAGGAGAAACATGTGAGGAATTTATGATTGAAGGTGTACCTGACAACATTTTTTATTCAAATCCCCGTTTTATTTAACACGTTTTCTCTTTCACTTCAAAGACTCGTTCAAACGATTATGAACTCTTTATCCCACAATAATTGAGCATAGCACGCTAATTTAAAAAAAGTAAAAAGAGCTGCAATGCTTTTCTGCTAGATATAAAGTGCTGCAGCAGGCTATGTTTTCTTAAGATTTCTTATTTTAATCACCTTGACTGAAACAGGAGGATGACATGCAACAAAGAAGCCCAGTCTGAAGTATTTTTCATATCAGATACTTCATAATTATACATCTATAGCCACTAATTCATCAGGATGTATTAACTACCCTACATTATACTGTAAAGTATATTAATCCATTGAATTGTTCCGAGTTGATATTAAGAAATGCTAATAAAGATTACATTACATTAACACAATGTAAACAAGCTCCTGGTGAATCATTTGAAACACCTTGCCGCCCTCTAGTGGTGGAAGTAGGAAACACAGTTACAAAATGTGCCTTTTTTTACTGTGGCTGTTTGTTATGTAACAATGGGAAAAGCACAGGGGAACATTATACAATTAACGAATGCTTAATTCCATTTTGCTGTTTTAGTTTTAGGGTCCTGGTACAGCTCATGCCTGCCCATGACTTACTTAAAACAACAGAGCCATTGTATATGCACAATAAGCAAAACATGCTTTTCCCACTTTGAGAAGTCCACATGTCTGCAGTGCAGTGTAACAAAGCAATGCTCTGGCACTTCTTTGTCTTTGTTATCACTCTCCTCCTCTCTTCTTTTTCTTACCTCTTCCTCATTGTTCTGAGGCGCTACCTCTTCCTCCTGGCTACCTGCGATCTCAGGTTCTTCCTCGTCGGGGGGCTCTTGCAAGCCAGATGCAGCGTTATCAGGCTGGGCATCCGGTCTCTTTCTCAAGAACTTCCTGCTCCAGTTTCTACGCTGCCGAATAACCAGGAATTCCTTATATTGTGACATCTCGGGAATAACATCCTCCTCATCATCCTCTCCCTCTTCAGCAGTGGATGAAGAGGACTCTCCATCATCAGAGATATCCTTGTTGTCCCTGTTAGCATCATGATCACAGAACACAATGGCACTTGGTTTGTGCTTCACTACTCTTATCAGTTCAGGTGAACAGCACTCTGATGCGTTCACAGATTCTGGCAGATGGTCTCCACTTTGATCCACGCCAGGAGCCATGTCTGAACTCTGTCTGCATCCACAGAGTCTTTCCTGAGCCAAGTCCAGCTGAGTCTTATCTCCATGGAGCAGAGGAACAGGTTCAGACATGGTTCTCAGTTGGCGGATGGAGCTTTGATTTAAGAACATTACCTTGCAGGTCACTCAAAGAGACACCCACAGCCTGGGGGTGACTTTGCCTGTAAGGCTTCTGCTCAAGCGGTACTGCAGAGGAGGCTCCATGCATCACTAGGGAACCAGTTCTCCCCTGTTCAGTCTTTGTGGAGAGTTTTCCTCATTCAGACAGAACCAGATGAGCTGTCAGGTCACGTACAGCTCCGGAAACAAAGCGTGAGTGGAAGACACTTTGGCCCACATTCCTGAGCTGGAGAGAAAAGGGAGAGATAGAAAAGAGACATGAGATGTAACTTTGGGCAAATCGAGTCATATTGTTCACACATGTGCACACTAAAGAAAATGCGCATCTATAATCCAGTGTCATTTGTTTCAGTAGATGGATGTGCGTGTAATGGTAATGACAATTAATTGTGATGGTGTGTGCCAAATCTAAATAAAAATATGATTATTATTTTGTATTTGATGTTTAGGTTTTTTGTAAACTCGGAAATTAAATGGTTGTCTATTACAAAATGATCTGTGAACAGTGTTGGTTTATTTTCTTTATGTTGATGTCTATTGTTTTGTGAAAAAATGTCTATAAGGTCATTTCCCTCTCACTGAGACGTGGCCAGGTACTGCATTAAATTACTTTAGCAGTAATTACTTCCCAACTATTTTAATGCTGTGAAGACTGTGCTATCAGTACTAGGTATTAGTTAAAAGGGATTATTTGGGCTGATATAATGTTTAATGCAACAGTCCAATTACACATCAACAGCAAGTCTGTCTTGATAAAACCCACAGCGCACCGCTCGGTAGCTCTCAGACTTTTCTTGGCGAACACATTTTTGCTCAAACACATTGTTTTTTCCTGCTGGATATTCTTGGCTGAGTTCAACACCCTTTCCTTGCCATTGGCATTTACTTCTTTGTCTTTTAAAACACACAGTGGTTGGTCATATAAGGTTAAAATATACCTGTATAACAAAGACACCATGTATGCAAAATAAACAGAAAAGTGCCCTACTTCAGACTTATAACTGTACAATAACGTTATACCATCTTAATGTCAATTAATAATCTCAATCTCAATGAATATGTAATCATGTGTAACTGAGACGGATTTATTTAAAAAAAAGTTTTAGCAAATAACACGTTGCTTTAAAAACAAACACAGAATGACCTTGTTTAACATACCAGAAGTATTGTGCAGAAGTTGTCATCCAACATTTGAATCCAACACATCAGTCTGAAGAACCTGGACGTTAGCACAAGCATCCAGCTGAGGCAACGTTACGTATTGCTTCTAAACTGCATGACGCCGATAATACAGAAAGAGTGAGGTTACCTCTGAACAGATATGAAATGCTGTGTGAGGGAAGGAGAGAAAAAGGAAGGCTTGAGGAATGCTTTCCCCTCCTACATTACCTCAGCAAGGAGACAGTGAGTTCCTCAGGCAGGTGTGTGTGTGTGTGTGCTACTTGTGTGCGCACATGTGTGGCTGTTATTTTGCACGTAAAAGCAAGCATATGCAGGACAGAAAAAAAAGATGAGATTTTAAAAAAAAGATCAATTATCCAAAAAAAGAAATGAAATCTGAAGGTATGTTGGGGAAATGATCAAACTGATTAGGAAGCTGCACATAAATTAAACAAATGAGATGTGTTGCCCCTCCCCATTCCTTCTTTCTACTTAATGCTTTTAAACATGGCTAGAGGCAAAGGGTTTTTCACCTTGGAAGCACATTCCTCAACATCATATGAGGTAATGCTTTAGTTTAGCATGATCTTATCATCTTTTAAATCTCTCAGTTCATACTTTTTTCTAAGTACAGCAACGCTCTAAGTGTTTATTAACCAAATAAAAATGATTTATGGTCTTCAAAAAGCTGCCGATGGACTGTGAAATTCCTCAAGTTTGCCTGCACACATTGGATTTTATGTTTTCCAGGTCAAGAGTAAAGACCTGTTATTTGTACGTTAACTTTGAAGATGACTGCGTGTTGAGGCCTGTTTGACCCTCACGGTCTTTGGGAGAGGAGATCTGGTCAACATGCAGGGTGTCCTAAGAGTAAAGCTATTTTAATCTCATTTGCTTACTATCAATAACATATATGTTTAGAGGTATACAGATATTGGCTTTAAAAAAAAACAACAAAAAAAAACTACTTTAAGCATTGTTACATCTCAGTGAAATATAAGGTCTTTCCAAAATAAATGAAATGAGACAATTGACAGTCAGTGGTTTCTCAATGTCAAATAAAATAGGTATGGTGAATTGTTCAGTCAAAAAGACCACAGACCAAGTTCCATTGAAAGTTTAAGTGAGTTTTCGGGTGAATTACCTTTAACAATAACTTACTTCACCAGTATTTTTAAATGCAAGGCCATGCAGCATATGTTGAACTATCTAATGAATGAACTTTATCCTGCATGAATGAACTTGATAAACTTCCACCAGCCGCTCCAGATGTTTCACTGTCCTACATCGCTGTGAGGATGGATGCCAATTAATTTGACTCAAACATGTATTTCAGTACAAGCTACGCTAACCTGCTGAGGCACGCTGCTCCATATAATAACATTCCTGTCATGGAGACGTATATTTACCTGGGTCATGCTGTAGAAAGGCGAGGGGGGGGAAACTGAGAAAAGGAAGGCATTGTGAGATTTGACATGTAGGCACAGTATACATACAATAAAACAATTACAGAATAGAAAGAGAAGGATGAATATAAAATCTTAGCTCTGCTATGATTTATTATGTTGTTAAGTAAATCACTCCCATTGTGCGAAGCATATAGTATTTTTCAAGACTAGCTAATACACCCACACTGAGTTATGTAATCTGTGTTATCTTATCCCTGTGTACAGTAGATACAGTGTAAAAAAAGACAACAAAACCTGATTTTGACAACAAATATTACCATGCATTAAGTGAAGATCATGACAGAAAAACATAGAATTAAAATGTTGTACTTTACTGCTGAATGGATTATATGTTAAATTGATTTATTTTGTCTTCATTTTGCATGGCCCACAAATGTAACTATTGAAAAATCGAATGGGTTAAGTTGATTCCAATCATAGAATAAGAGTTATTTATTAGGACCGCCTGTGCAATGACCAACACATTTAGAGAGCTACTCAGAAAACCTGTTTAACCTTCTAGTTAAAGAAGGGCAGCATGGTGACGTGAGCTTTTGTTTTATGTTGAATGGGATTGACTATCTCACATTCCTTGATGGTATCCTTGTAGCCTTACTGGCTGCACTGTAAATGCCTGCAAATCACCTGCAACAAAGAAAAGATGCTATCCTTTTAATTCTATAGGATATATAGCTAGATTAATCTGGTAGTGTTGCCAAAGGGCAACATTAGCTGTGTACCTTCTAACCCCTTGTCCTCCCTTGGGCTTCCTCACAACAAGTCTGGGCTTTCCTGTGCTATACACACACACACATCTTAGCTTAGATCTGAACATAACAGCAGAGTCATGCAAGAGTGGAACTAGAGGGGGTCATATACTGTTGGAGAGTCATTCACTAAAGTAACTAAACTAAATACAATCTAGAAACACATTTTCCTTTACTATTTCCATTCTAATCTAATTTATACTGCTCCACTAATACATTTATTTAGCTCTTATTGTTGCTAGTTTACTTTTTGAATAAGAAAAGCATGTGATATGCTTATATATGATGTCATAATATATTTCCTATAAATCCAATAAAGTATTTCAAATAGGCTCCACATTCATTCTCTTAAATGAAGGCATATTTGTTATTGAAAAAAACACAAAACAAGATATTATATAGTTAAATTACAGTGTGAGAGGACTGGCGCAATTCTGAACAATATTTTTAGTAAACTACATTGATACTGCATAGGTGCAGAATGCTGATAATAAAAACTTCTGTACTTTAACTTAAATACCATTTGATTTTTACTTGGAAGGGAGTATCTTTAGGCCATGGGATTGTAATTTATACTAGAGATAAAGGAGTACTTTTCAACTCCTGCAAAAAGTGACTGTAACTTTTGAGACATCAGGGACATTTTGCTCTCCAACATGACAAGTAGCCCCTACTTCACAATTATGATACTAGCTGTATATACGACTAATACTGTATGACAGCCTTCATAATTCAGTCAGAATGTAGTTATTGATACCCTGTAGTTATCAGATGAAGTACTGCCAAATCTGGTGTGCAGTTTAGCAGCGTATTTACAGTTTTGTGGGTTTCACGTGGAATTAGATTAATCTACCCCTCGCCTGTAGCTATTTTGACTCCTTCCACTCTCCGTAGTACACCGGAAGTAGCAGCAGCGCGGGTTGCGTACATGTTGCGTATGAACAATATTTCGCGGGAGAGCCAGGCTTTCTGCTGCTGTCAACACGGACAATAACAGTAATTAAATTCATAACGCAATGAGTTTGTGGGTGGACAAATATCGACCAACTTCCCTCGGGAAACTCGACTATCATAAAGCCCAAGCAACGCAGTTGAAAAACCTGGTAAGATAAACAAATGGCATGCTGGGTTTAATGTGTTTTTAGGCTATGTTAGCATTAGCTTTACAAGCAATAGCAGCATGAAGGCTAGTATTATGTCGTTTAATTTGCTATACCAAGATATATGGCCCATGAACCTGGCCATTAACATATTTTCTGAGTGCAACTTGAGGTAAACTTGTCTGTGCTAGCAATGTCCACCATATTAAACTACTTTTAGTGATATAAAGTACATCAAATGTTTAGTCATTTGAGTACCATTATGGCTAGATTGGTCTAACAATGCCCTTCCTTTTCTTAAATGTTTTCTTTTATGTTCTGTTGTTGTTAGAAAAAGCTAATTATGAAATAAGTATCTTAACAACTGAATGACCCAAACTGATTACAAGTCAGCTATCGTTACTAAGCAACACTGACCAGCATTCATACACGTAACGAATGAAAATGAGACATCGGATAGCCCAGTGAAAGCAAGAGGTATTCTTATAAAGCAAAAGGTATTTTTTAAATGTGTTGTTTTTAGGTTCAATGTGGCGACTTCCCTCACTTACTGGTGTACGGACCCTCAGGCGCGGGGAAGAAGACCCGCATCATGTGCCTGCTGAGGGAGCTGTATGGAGCCGGGGTGGAGAAGCTGCGCATCGAGCACCAGACCATCGTGGTGAGAGGGGAATCCCTGCCTTACTGCCCTACAATACAACACTAACAAACAGTTCACCCTCATGGGATTAAATCAAGTTTTCTCAGTGCTTACCTGCTTTCTGTGTCTCTTCTCCAGGCTCCCTCAAAGAAGAAAATTGAGATTAACACAATAGCCAGCAACTACCACTTGGAAGTCAACCCCAGGTAACTAAATGATAAACAAGTATCTATGAATATCTACTCCAATACTATACCTCATAACAGTTTAGATGCATCTACACGTGACTATTCCACTTCATTTCAGAGAAAATGGTTGCAATTGTGTTCACTTTGATTGGAAAGGTGTAGTTGGTGGTTAGTCTGCAGATAAAGGTTCTATCAATAAATATATTGTGGCTGAGGACGATATAGCAGGAAAGTACAGCCTATTTAGTTTGATTCAATTGCCCAACTTAATGTGATTTAGCAGGTATTTTTAGGTATTCATATTTTCAAAAGGAAGATAATTGATCTTGGGAAATACAAAAAATGCTCCTTTTCCTCTTCTTTTGCACTGTGGATGTTGGTTTGGAGCTGACGAAATAAATGTAATCATTTCAGTTTTACTTTAAAGTATTTCTTTCTGTGTTAACAGTGATGCTGGAAACCAGGACCGTGTGGTGATTCAAGAGCTGATCAAAACCATGGCTCAGTCTCAGCAGATCCAGTCGAGCACCCAGAGAGAGTTCAAAGGTAGGAAAGACACAAACTTTTGCTCCGCTCTAATCTGTGAATGCAGGTCCATGTTTAAGAACAATATTTGTTTTCTTAAATCAATCCTAAACATTTGGATCTGTGAACATTATCCGACTGTCACTGTAATCTGCACACCTTTGTCTTCAGTTGTGTTGCTAACAGAGGTGGACAGACTCACGAAGGATGCCCAGCATGCTTTGCGCCGGACAATGGAAAAGTACATGTCTACCTGCCGGCTCATCCTCTGCTCTACCTCCACCTCCAAAGTCATTGAGCCGATTCGGAGCCGTTGTCTCGCTATCAGAGTCCCTCTGCCGAGCACAGAAGAGGTAAGATGGAGATAATGTGTTTCAGATTGTAAGAAGTAATCATTGAAAAGTAGCTGCAGAATCATGTGGAAATTCATTCAATGTTCTCCTTTCTGCTTGGCAGGTCTGTAATGTATTGACATCAATCTGTAAAAAAGAGGGTCTGCTCCTCCCACCTGAGCTAGCCAAGAATATCTCTGATAAGTCTGGACGCAACCTCCGCAAAGCGCTTTTGATGTGTGAGGCCTGCAGAGTGCAGCAGTAAGTAGTAATGTAACTATTATTACTCCCTGTAGATTCAGCTTATTTAACCCGTGCCGATCTTTCCCAGGTACCCCTTCTCCGCGGACCAGGACGTCCCAGAGACGGATTGGCAGGTGTATCTCAGGGAAACCGCTAATGCCATCGTGAGCCAGCAAAGCCCGCAGAGGTAGGATGCAAAGAGAAAGAGGCTGTTTAGTTGGTTCTTAAGCTACTAAGTAAAGGTAATCAGTTTTGTGTTGATATTTAAATATTGAATCATCATCTGTTCCAGGTTGTTGGAGGTTCGAGCGAGGCTGTACGAGCTGCTGACTCACTGCATCCCCCCTGATATCATTATGAAGGTACCGTTCAATACACCGCATAGAAAAGGTTTGACGTGATGTTTAAGGTTAGAATTATTAATGTTCCTTTTCCAATCCTCTTCCAGGGTCTGGTTACCGAGTTGTTGAGTAACTGTGACGGCCAGCTGAAGACAGAGGTGGCCCAAATGGCAGCGTTCTACGAACACAGACTGCAGCTGGGCAACAAAGCCATCTACCACCTCGAGGCCTTCGTTGCCAAGTTCATGGCCATCTACAAGAAATTCATGGAAGACGGTCTGGATGGCATGATGTTCTGATTCTGAATGGACTTAAAATACTGATGCTTTTCCTGGAAGGATTTTAACACTATTGTTGATTACCTCAAATGTGTGGATTTGATGGTGGTTTAAATGTGTACTCTGTAAGGCATGGTGGTGATGTTCCCATAACTCAGCTCTTAATGAATTGTGATAGTCTTACAGTTCGACGCTTTATGACATTGATAGCTACCTAAAAGCTCAGCACTGTACACAGTTTGTAAACCTTGAACTTTCACGATAGTGGTGTAACATATTCCAGAAAACAGCAGTTTTGATAGAAGCACTTGCAGGCAAACATTTGTATTATAATATGAATCAAGAGAAATAAATGTTTTCATACAAATCTGCATCCGATCAACATAAATACATTGCATTGTTTATTCAAAAGGCCTGGGGTTGCTCTCTGTAAATCACCATACGTGTATTTTATTACACAACACTATCACTATAATACAGTCTGAAGTTGCTCAAAGGTAGAAAGGGAAGCATGGGGAGGTATTGAGGGGGCGTTAATAAAACTAAAGTTTCCTGAATCTACCGGTAACTATGGGTGCTTCAGGTATATATATTTTTGGTCTTATACAACAAGAAAAATGTAGTAAAGGTGCTAATTCTATTCTAACCTTATTAAGCAAACTCATTTAAAATTGAGCACTAAGAACAGTTAAACTCACGCACAAAAACAACATTACATTAAACGTGTAAAATAGTCCTATCAGAAGTTTTTCCGGTATTAACATCCAGTTTCATCTTTTAAACATCATTCACAGGTTTCCTCTGGATAAATTCTGCTTTGAATATTATGGGGAAACTATTGGTTGGAGTGCAAGAGGTCTCAAAAAAGTGTAACCTAACCGGTGACCTTTGACTTACCAAATCAACATTAGATCCAGAGTTCCCGTTAGCCGGTAATTACCGGACTACGACCGGTACAATATGCTGAAGACCGGCAAATCTAAATCTCTCCGGTCAAAGTGTCCGTTCAAAAATAATTTCCGTTTAGTGCAATACCACATCAGTTGCGCAATTTGCGCCACTTATGTGACAGACAAGAATAGTCAATTCTAATGTCTAACACGTAATGTGGAGAAAGAGATGTCCTGTATGGGTTGATTGTGCGTTGATCTGTTGGTAATGCCTCGGGGTTCCGGTGGGCATGTAAACAATGCATAATGCTGCGCTATACTTTGCGGCCTCACCCGGTTGCATAGCGACGCTTATTGTTTAGGTGTCTTTTAATAAGCAGGTAGTCCTATCATTAGCTAGATCTGATCGATATGGACCATAGACTGTATATATAAAGATATGGACCTAAACGCGAGTAAAGTCTAATCTGACGGGAGAGAGAGATCAGCTGCTGCTGACGAGTCGACACGCAGCTCTGCATGATCACATGCAGCGGTGAGCGGAACAAAACACACACTTCAGGCTAGAATATCACACGTAGCTATTTTAATTACCTCTCAAACTACCGTAACTAGTTATAGATGTGTTTTAGTTTTACTGTCGGGTCACTCATTACTGATCCGCGAGCTGCATGATACTGACGGGCTGTCAGGAGAGGGAGAGAGCGCTCCGTTTATTATTCCCGTGTTATTGTAAATTACTGTTCACTTTTGAATAATGTAGTTAATCTACTATAATTAGTTTGTTTCATATCGAATCATTTCAATTTATTTTAAAGCACAATAAATAACAAAGAGATGACCTTTGACCAGCACTTTTCTCATTTAGTCCGGAAGATTTAAACTTTAACGGACATGTTGACCGGCGAAAAAATATTCTAACGGGAACTCTGATTAGATCACAAACAAACAGTTTTGAAAATCTGACATACACCATCCTGGATGCTAATAATGTGCAGCCTATATTAGCTGTAAAAGGTTCCTCAGTTTTTGTAACCTAACAACATGTAATAGCAGTTGCAACACTAAACATGTGGAGGTGATTGGACCACTTTTCAGACTTCATTGAACATGAAAGTCAAAATAAATCCAATAATTGAGACTTAAGTAAAAGTAAAATTGAACTCCACACTGCAGAACAACAAGCTAATATCTTTCTTTCATACAAATAAAAACGTCACTCATCAGTAACACTCCTTGTTCCTCTTGGCTGTGTAGTAGATAATTAGGCCCAGGGTGATCAGTACCCCTGAACCCACCAGCATCAGGAAGCCCACCACGGGCCAGGGCCTCTTGACCAGCACGTGGCAACCGAGGCAGGCAGGGCTGGGACATAGCTGCTGCGGCGCGCCCTGGATGGGGAAGCCGTTGTGCTGGATGATGTTGCGGTAGTTGGAGAGAGAGGCCTTGATGATGACCTCTTCCTGAACGTGGCCGTACATGCCGAAGCCCGGGTCTCTTTCGTCGCTCAGCGCGTACGCAAAGTAGCCCTTCAGGTTTACTCCGTCCAGTGTGTATGCTGGGGGGGGGGGGGGGGGGGGGGGCATCATGTGAGAGGGGCAACATTTACCTTCAGGGGCTCGTAAGTACATGTGGGCTGGGTTACTCTTTACCCTTTAAACCTCCCCTATGTATCATGTATAAGCATATAAACGTAGAACATTGTATGGTATATTAAATAGCAGAACCAGGTACACGTGTTTATAACTGTACAGTTACTTTTCCTTCAAACTCCTTTGAAAAAAAAGTGTCATTACGAATGTGTTGTATTGTCATTCAATAACTTGAACAGCTATTAAACAGCTACATATGAGTGTCTACGTGATTTATTATGATGCTTATTTTACTCAAAAATATATAGCACATATAGCCTTTCCCAAACATCCATTCAAAAGCAATACTTTTTGTAGCTGAGAAAATAAACTACAAGTGATTACAAGTACTTTAGAAATATGATGAGCTCATCATCTACATTTTTACTTGTATGTTAATTTTTTACCCAATTTGTACCGCAATCATCATGTTCTTTGAGCATTTAGCGTGAATTACAAACATTGCTAATAGAGGTTTTTTCCTAATAAGAATTCACAAAGTCAATTGTTTGATTTTCTAGGTCACAACTATAAGAAGTCTTTCAAATATCAAACCAGAGGTTTCATAAAGCTTTTCAAAATGAATTAATTCCTTATAAGTTACCTTACAGTCTAAATAAATATATACATTACAAACTGTTTATATTTGGGTGATGACACCTAGTGGTGACAGAGCACACTGCAACAAACAATGACATGACACTTTGTGCACATCATAGCATGACACTGCAGTGCACTGTTTTGAAGTGCCAACCAAGGTCTTCGCTGAGTTTACCCCCGATAAGGACAGGTAATTGAAAAGCGAGTAACCTTGACTCCACAATTAGAGTGCAGAGTGTGTCTCTGTTGATATTTGTATGTGTGTGTTCTGAGTCAGCTGACTTTTCAGAGGGCAGTGACCCAAATACTTGTCTAATAATTAAGCCATACAGAGGCCAAGGGGGAAAACTTCAATCCCCGCCAAAGGATTGATCACGCAGTGTAATAATGCAGTGATAACAACATGCTGCTCTTGAGAGCAATGCATTAATATAAAGAAAGCTCCACAGCAGATGTGTGTGTTTGTGGTCTCACCTTTCAGGGCCTCGTTGATGTAGTTGTACAGGTAGTAGACTCTCAGACTGTCTTTGAAGCGGGCCGGGTCCTCCTGGACCCCGTTAGCCATCACATAGACAGGGACATCACAGTAGTGCTCCCTCACCTTACATGGCAGAAGGCAAGAAGAAATAAAAACAAATACAAAATATTCAATGATCATGGTGTGAGCATCAAAATCTGAATTCCTTTATTCGTCAAACAAAGGGGAAATGTACATTGAACCATAATACTTGACTGATAACAGAATAGTAATTTGACACATACAGTATGTTGCCTTCTACAAATAATGTGCCGACTGCCATTTGGCCATAGCTCTTATAAATATTTCAACAAAATCTTGACACAAAATGTTGAGTTTTTGATTAAACTCTGATTAATTGTTCAGCTTTCAATTAATACGCAACGGCTGTTCATTTTTTTTAAGTCTAACTGCTGGACACGAGATATCTCATACATCATTGTGACATCAGTTATTGGTGTGCATAGAGAATTTTAAATATAAGCAAAACACATTGTTTGAGTGGAGGGGTAAACAGTGAAGTATGTGGGTAGTGATGGTGTTGTATTAGCAGGAACATCTTCATTTTTCTTGGTTGTCTCAAATCAAATCCTGTCAATACACCTGCTATTTTTGTATAGTAAAGAAAAGGACAGATCACAAGTATACTTCAGATGTCTGTGCGAAACTATTCTCACCCAGTTGAGGGCTTTCCTCAGGCCCCAGGGCACCACAGGCCTCGGGGACTTGATCCATGTGGTGTCGATCATGTGCTGGACCTCCAGCATGGCTCTGTAGGTGTAGCTGCAGACATGGAGATGATACAGAAACTATGTGTCGTAAAAAGCATTCTCATTTCATGTTCATGTTCATGTACGCCTTTAAGATGCTGGACGTGTCTCTACATCAGGGGAAAACATGTGTCCAGTGGCATAGTGGTTAACAAGCAAATTTCTCTTTTCCCACCGTCATTAAAAAGGAAAAAACAAATATTTTATCTTACGAGTCTTCCTTGGCATGCGTCACCAACTCGGTACTGAAGTGACTGATGGCAAAGAAGTCATATGTCCCTTTGACCAGCTGTCTGTCCTCCTCATTGAACACTGGCAGTCTGTAGGAAAACAACATGTAAACAGGAGATGATACAACTTGTACAAGATAGTGGTTTAACTTTTCCAAATGACCTATCATATGTTTATACTTGTCATCGTAATTTATTCTATATTGCTTCTAAAACATCATAATCAATAATACTGATATTCCACCATATCACACCTTTGAATAATCACAGCAATATTCCAACCCTTGATTCCTAAAAAAAACAGATATACATGAAATGACAGAAGCTAGATGATCTGTTGAAATGTCTTCATTGGGACTCTAAACTGAAATGTTTATTCTATAGCCAACAAAGCGACTGTATGGAGTACGAATAGTTATTTGACACATAATAAAAATGAAGTATTTATACTCAAGAGAGTTGAGCTGACGCAGCCAGCTCCTCATTCCCAGAGGATAGTCTCCACTGCCAAAGATCGGCTCTGCAAACCAGCCGACGCGGAAATCTAAAACCCTTTTAGCTGGCTCCACGTCTTCACGGCTGAAGGAAAACGCCGGCTCCACCCAGTCCATGTGCAGATTTAGAGACACCTGAGACACAAAACATGGACGTGCAGGTCTGTGTCATTTTCATTATTCTAGAGACTGACGTGATTCAGCCAATGTGTAATTTATGAAACGTTTCACATTTAGTATACTACTACTTTGTGGAGTCCTGTGGTGCACAAGGGGACGTCGTATTTCACATAACTTGTTTTAGAAAGAGTCATTTATGCTATAGAAATAGTAAAAACACCAAGAGGTAAACTTGTAAACATATAGACAAAAAAGTCGCACACACAAATTCTGCTGGCTGTTTGAATACTTACATCAAAGCAAAACAACATACAGGTAGTATAAATGTATTCAAATAAAGAAATGCCCCTACTGACCTTTCCTCCCTGGGAGTGTCTGAACTCGCGGTCGTATGCGTGCCAGGCCAGAGCGTGCGCCCGCAGCATCTGATGTCCCTCCTGGTAGCCCACCATCTCATCGTTGGGCTCATTCAGGGTGATCCACATCTTCACATGGGCCCCTAGTTCTCTGTAACAGAGTCTGGCATAGTCTGCAAACGCCTCTGGAGTCTCCCTGAGAGAAGAAGTCCGAAGAGGGAATTTGATAAATGAACTAAGATTGTGTTTATACAAGTATTCATAAGAACTACATTACTTTTAATGTCCGAGATAGATCTAAGGAGATGTTTTTAAATTTGAAAAAGAAAATGCCAATACATTGGATTTTTCCATGATCAACAGTTCAAATATTGTGATGATCAGTGGGTTTAGTGATATCGCTTTATTACAGGAAAAGTAAATATGATTGCATGGCAGCAAGTGAGAGCAGCTTCCTGTGGACGAGGACAGACTGTTCCAGGGAACGTCAATGACGCATATTGACTTTAACATCAGACCAGAAATCATCGGAAATTGCTTAACACCATACCTGGGTATTTATTGGTTTGATGTTTGGTACAGACTTGTAAGCTTTAAGAGTCATGAGGTATGCTCTATAATCAGGTTTTTTCAAATGAGAAACTGGATTTAAAGGGCTTTTACCCCACCTGTTGAGCCACTTGTTGGCGGTGTCCAGCGGGGGGGGCAGGCTGCTGCGCTGCCGGGTGTGGTGCCACAGAGTGACCACGGGCGTGACGTTGGCCTGCAGCAGCTGGCGAGTGAAGCAGCGGTAGTAGCCCAGCAGGGTGCTGTTGGGATGAGCCACGTCACCTGAAGGCACCACGGCTGACCAGTTGAGGAAGAAGTGGAAGTGGTTCACCCCCACCTGCCGGATTTCATCCACCTGTGGGACAGAGAGGGAGGAGGATACACATGTAAATTATTTTACTCACCCTGAAGAAACAATACATATACAACCCAATAAGTTCAAAGTACATTTACTAAGGGAAAAACCTTATATTCTCTCAGACTGAACATTTTCTGAGATTAAAGTAACATTTTACGTGATATTTTTTCCAGATTGGATCACCCTCATCACACCAAGATGCGGGTGCTTTCTGTTTTCTATGCCTATAGTGGATGACCATCTTTCTGATTCGGCTCTTTTGCACCAGGAACTATGACGCAACAAACAGATGAGAGGGTATGGCATGTTACAACTCCTCATTGGCAGCATGTGTGATGACATTAGTCCAAGCTTGGAGAGAGATTTGCTTCTTTCACAAAAACAACAACACTTGTATACCTACAATGGCACTAACAAACGTCATAGCTTTGGAATGGTATAATTGAAAACATTTCAGTGCAAACTCATTCTCCTCCTCCATTTTGAATGCATTAAGCTATAAAAAAGATAAACTCTGGTAGGGGGGCCTACCTGTTGACGGATGGTGGCGTAATCTGCACAGTGTGTGGTTCGGCGCAAAGGGGGGGCTGTGATGCCCTCCAGCCTTATCAGCTCTCCATTGTTGGAGATGTTCCACAAGTAAACACTGGGGTCTGAGAACTGGCTGGGCGTGGTCTCCACCTGACATGACATGAGAAAATATATATAAACAGTGTATGTTACAACAGAAGAAACACACCAATGTAAACATGCACTCGCTCAGCCTGTTACCCTCGTTTACCTTAAACACACATGTTCAAAGAAAAGTGAGATAGGTCCAAATCAATACTAACTGTTTCTCCTGTTATAGCTCATCTGCATGGTGTGAAGATATGTGGTTTATGATTAAGAGAGGATTCATCGTCACGGCTCATTCTGAGCTGGACTTTCAACATGGAAATGGCAAGTTCAAAAGAAATGATGTGATGAAAGTTAAAAAAGGAGAGGAATCACACATGCCAACTTCATTTCTCACAACACTAAGTCAGAGTTTAAAATAGCAATAATAACAACAGTATTATTTACAGGATTTTCTTTTTGCAGAGTTGACATAACTTCACACTTCAGTAAATATTAGTGAAGTCTATACTCACTCTCTTAACCAAGAGTTAATACATTGTTAATGTTTCCTCAAGTATTCTTGTTTCATTATCAGACCTCTGCCCTTTGGCAACTCCCCTTTTTTTTCTCCAAAACACACTTATACATGACACACACACACACACACACACACACACACACACACACACACACACACACACACACACACACACACACACACACACACACACACACACACACACACACACACACACACACACACACACACACACACACACACACACACACACACACACACACACACACACACACACACACACACACACACACACACACACACACACACACACACACACACACACAGTACCTGTATGGAGTTGGCAGACACCCCCCAGGCAAAATCACACGGAAATATTCCCTGTGCTGGTCTGTTCTCTGGGAGCTCTGGGAAACCGTTCCTCTGGATGATGTTTCTATACGAATAATGAATATTCAACAGAATGAAAAAAATAGAAAAAAGCCTTAATAGAAATATTAGTATACATTATTTTTATTTGTGAAAATCAAAAGGTATCTGATTCATACTTTTGTAAAAGAAATCCCCACATGATAACATGTACCTGTAAAAGGTGGCGGATGTCTTTGGCTCCCTTTTCATGTCAAGAGTGTTGAAGTCAACGTAGTAAAGTCCCCGTCGTATGCCATATTCCCTGTGCCACTCAAAGCCGTCTATCAGAGACCAGGCTGTGTATCCAATCACATTCACTCCGTCTATGATGATCGCTGTTTGGCAAACACAGACAGATGGTGAGCAAAGATTCAAGTGACATGTTTTTTCCTTACTTAAGTTACATGTAAAAGGGTTCATGTTGATCATAGGAAATGGGAAACAACTGTTGTGTTAAATGGATGATATCAGACTGTGCATTACTAGGGTAATGGTTATTTTCATTATTGATTGATTGCTTGTTCTATAACATTTCAGAAAATAGTAAAAAAAATGTCATCGAAGTTTCTCAAAGCCCAAGTTAATATCTTTGAAAATAGTTGAATATGATATAAAAAAGAGAAAAGCTTGGAATCATCATACTTACTGAGGTTGAAAACTGCATTTTTGCAACAGCTAATTGATCATCAAAATAGTTGCCAGTTATTTAAACAATGCATTTATCAGAACTCACATTTGAGTGCCTCTGCGATGAACCTCTTGAGGTAGTACATGTGTTTTGGGTCTTCCGTCTTAGTATTGCCAAGAACGGACCTGTGTTGAGAAGTTAAAACAAGAAGTTCCAGCACACCAGGAGAGACAAGAACATCATGGAGTAAATAACCCAACACCCACACCTACCAACCGCTCTGCACCACGAAGACGGGCGGCTTGTCGTACTCCGCGTTGATCCAGTAGAGCAGCATCCTCAGGTCCAGTTCCTCCAGCTGCCCAAACTTCAGGCTGTCGTTGACGAGCTGGAAGCTGAGGGCCGCTCCGTGAGAGAGGGCGAAGAAGTCCGCTGTCCCGTTCACCTGAGCCCTCTCCTCGGGGGTGAAGGAGGGCAGCCGGGAACCCAGCCTCTCCTTCATGCAGGGGGGGTAGTCTCCGTCTGTGAACAGGGGCCGGGCGAACCAGCCCAGGACGTGATCCAGGGAGCACTGACACTCTCTGAGGCTCTCCAGGCGAGTGCGTCTGGGCTTGATCCAGTGAGAGGCCAGAGCCATGGAGAGTTGGCCCTGCTGACGGGGGCGGTAGAGCCGGTCGTAGAGGTGCCACACAGCGGCATGAGCCTTCAGGAGAAACAGGAAGAGAGAGAGAGAAGTGATAGGCAGACAGAGGAGGAGACGAGGGAGATATAAAATGATGATGGGAAGAGATGGTGAGGGGTGGGAAAGACAAAATGAAGACAATGTATCACTCAATATTTATTTTACTCAGGTCTGGTCAGTGCAGTTTAAAGTCCTTTACAGGTGACTGAAAACTAATAAGGCAGATGAAACATTGACTGCACCTCAAAATAAAAGAGGAATTGGAATAAAAAAGTAAAAGATTGATGGAGATTTTAAGACTAGGAAATGTAAAAAACATTAAAAAACACAATAAATTAGATAAAAGAAGTGGTGGAAAGTACACTAAGGCTACTGTCCACAATGGAAATGTCTTAATTTTTATATATAGTATTTCCATTTCATGCTTTTTTTTTGCAACATTTCAGAAAAGATTATTATACTTTTTACTAACTTTGCCACAAACATAAAAAAAAATTAAGAAGGAAAACCCACTTTAAGGAGAATATGTCCGACCCGGAACGGGAGATCAGGGTCGTTTTTTATCCCGGGAGCGACCACCCCGGTGCCATACCCGTGCAGCGCCACCACAAACGGGTTGTCAATGGTGATCCAGTACTTCACATCATCCCCGAAAGTCTGGAAACAGAAATCTGCGTAGTCTTTAAAAATCCCAACCATCTCCGGATTGCTCCAGCCGCCGAGGGTCTGCTGCAGGTGGTCGGGCAGGTCCCAGTGGTAGAGCGTGACCACCGGCTGCACGCGGATATCCTTCAGCTTCTTGATGAGGTCCCGATAGTAGTTGGTGCCCATCTCGTTGTGGCTCCCGCGGGTGCCGTTGGGAAATATCCTGGACCAGGACAGGGAGAACCTGTAGTGGCTGACCCCGAGCTGCCCGATGGCTCTGATGTCGGCTTGGATGTTGTGATAGCTGTCGCTGCCAACGTCCCCGGTGGCCATCCGGTTCCCACCGCGCGTAAAAGTGTCCCAAATAGAGAGCCCCTTGCCGTCCTTCTCAAACGCGCCCTCCACCTGGTACGCAGCGGTGCCCACGGCCCATATGAAGTCATCGGGGAAGGTATCATAGAGGAACGCCTTATCTCCAGGATAAGGCAGCTTTCTGAAACGTCCCCACGTTTTTAACCCAGCGTTGGGCTTTGCGGCAGCAGAGGTGAAGGCCAGAAATGTCAAAAGGGCGAGCAGAAGACCGCTCATGGTGCCTGTCAATACTGGCCTCTGATGTCCAGTTTGTAACTCTTATCGTTATTTAACCATGCTTGGAGGCTTTGGTGACTAAGCAGTGGGCTGTGGAGTGCAGCCAGCCAGCTGTGAACCCACCACACGCTGCCTCTACACATCTATCAATTATTAGCCATGCACCTGACGACCGAAGGTCTCCAGGCACAACATGATGTTAAGAGCCCCAAATGGGCAATCGCTTTCAAAGCAGGGACATATTTGTTTAACATGGATTATGGTTTAACATAGTTTAATGGATCCAAATATGATTTTTTTTTTACTTAGAGCTGTTGTTTTTTGAGTCTGTTTAAGACCTCATGTGTGCTTTTTCTTTAAGATTAGCACTTTTACTTTGTATTAATTAATACTCCATCCAGAACAGACAGGGAGAGAGACCCAGGTGCAAAAGCCTAATATGATCTCAGTGACAGCAAAATTATCGTTCAGCCTTGGTTGGCAGATCATCTCATAACTCCTTTTAAATGTCACATGTCAGGAGCAGAACAAAAACTCATCTGCATTTCTCACGGGATCAGTCAGTGTGTGCAGGCAGAAGATGATGGGGGAGAGAGGGGAGAGTTGGGGGTTGGGGGGCGAGGAGAATAAATGCAAACAGTCCTGCCGTGATCACATTACTTCTTTATCTTCCTGCATCAGCTCGGTTGCTTGGAAACTCTTACTGCTGGCAATCGTGTTCCATATAGCACCTGCATATTTAACTGAAGAGGTGTTGGCCTGTTGTATGGATGTTGTGTGTGTGTGTGTGTGTGTGTGTGTGTGTGTGTGTGTGTGTGTGTGTGTGTGTGTGTGTGTGTGTGTGTGTGTGTGTGTGTGTGTGTGTGTGTGTGTGTGTGTGTGTGTGTGTGTGTGTGTGTGTGTGTGAAATTGTTCAGGATAGGTTAGCTCGTATTATTTTAAATTGTGTTTACGTTTAAAATATGCAGTTGAAAGTAAACAATAATCAAAGGAGATGTTTTTTTCGGGTTAAAATAATTGATTGATTGTCCAATAGTCCTAAAATTGGAAGACAGATAAATACAAAATACATAGCAGATTGACAAGAATACAGTTGCAGCCTTGACATTGGGAATATGGTTTGGAAAGACTTATCAGAAAAGTACGTGCTTAATAATTCATGAAGACATAAAGATATTATGTATCAAATTGTTATTAATTGTCAACAAATGTTATATTTTTGAATGAGCAAGATACTGGCACCCTGTGCAGCCCGGGCATTTCGCCCTGTGTGTCATCCACTTCATTAAAAATACAAATGTCAAAAAAGATTCAATCAAACCACAGCCGCATCTATTTTAAATCATGCTCAGCTTAGCAAGTTACAGAGATGAATAATGTTGTAAATAATTGTGTTTGCCCTGAAAGGCAGGTGGTTTATTGGATGCAGGAAGCAGACTCACCGACAGCACGTGATCACGGCCGGTCATGGATCATCACCAGGGGCAGAACTGATGTGTGGTTGTTTTTCCACCAGGCCAAATTGCACTGGAAAGTTCAAATCTAAAGTGCAGCCTACATGCATAATCAATGTAGAGCACTGAAATCCTCCGTGTATATATAACACAGAAAAAACACCATCAAGTGATTCTTGGCAGCATGAGAGAACAAACTGGTTCTGACAGGTTAGCGTGTGTGGTACAATCTGAGCCAATTTAGGGCATGATTCTGGTCTTGAAGATGTGGGAAAAAACGGAGACAGTCTGACATGCTATTTAGATTGGGAAAATTACTTTATGTACAGCTCATCCAGTGGCTTTGGGACATCTGCCTTAAGGGGACCTTCTCAATCATTAAAAACTGTACCCCTGACTAAGTGACATATGGATCATTCAAATTATATTTAATGCATCACAACAACATCATAGTTTGTTTAACATTATTGATTTGGATAACTTCTGAGCAGATTATTTCCTGTGGATATTGCATCAGAGATCAGATTTACTGTTATTTGTTAAATAAATGTTAGTCTTATTCTCTATATAAGTTATTATAAAATGTGTTTTCGTTTGTAACAATTAGGCTTTTCTGACAATTTATTTGAGTGTTTGACTGTTTTCCTACAGCGCTTAAAACCAAGAAGGCCTTGCCAACCCCTTTGAAGCTTTGGTATCCTAAGGGAGTCGAGACCCCCAGGTTGGAAACCGATGCTTAAAGTTGGGTAAAACCATTTTTAAGACAACAGAAAAGTTTAATTATTCAGCCGGTTGTTCATTCCCATCCACATCAGAAATAATATGCATTACCTGTATAATGTAAAGCAATACTTGCAAAATGATATGTTCCTTCTTAAATCTTTCCGTCATGGCCCCATCTTCTTTCTTCTGTTTTGGCCTGAAATTAGAGAAAATATGCATTTGATGTAGCCTACTGTTCTTGTTCAAAGCTTTTCACTAAAATAAGCTCCAAAATAAATTCTCCAGTCATTTTACTCACTGTGCTTAATCTATAAACTGCGACCCAGATCTGCTACCACATACGGTGCTGCACATAGCCTACTAATTTTAAACAGGGTATGCATCAATACAACAAATACAATATCAAACTACTATAGTGAACGGTGCATGGTGAAACAGTTTCCTGAAACAGAAATACCGCACATTTAGTTGGGAAAATATTTTCTCATTACTTCTGACAGGCATTTTATTATTGTTGTAGTAGTTTGATAAACTCACTTCTCAAAAAGCCATGATAACGTGACAGTGAGCCAGCATGCACAATAAGAAGCCTGATGCTGAAGCAACTGCATGGTTCATTTGAGTATTTACACCTGGGCCATTACTGTTTATTTCTAATGTATTGAAGGCGTAGTTTACCTTTCAGTATCCGGAAATGTTTGGGTCCAGTTCGGTATAACCAGTAAACTAGCTAGAGCACATGTGTCAACCTCAAGGCCCGGGGGCCAAATCAGGCCCTCGGTGGATTTAATTTCGGCCCGCAGGATCATTTCTAATTACTATTAGATCTGGCCCGTCGGTATAGCCTACTATTGCACGCACACCTTCACTCAATCCTGAGGATTTCTCAGCTCAGAGCCTGACCCCAAACATTGATGAACTTGCACCGAAGATGAGATGCCAAGTAGCCTAACTGGCTTAAACTAGCATCACAGAGCAGCACACTGAGTTTCAATGGATGTTTCCTTATGCACTTTTTTTCTTGTGACAACAGGGCATGTTTGTTTTTTTCTTTGAGGGAAATTGTTTTTTTTAAGCTGGAAGAAATGACTCCAGAAAAGCTGCAGATAGAGCCATAAAAAATGAATGCAACTGATTATTTAATGTTTAATGTTGTTTTTATAGGCAATAATTTAAGTTTTGTTAGTTCTAGTTTTAATATGTGCAATAAGTTCATTTCAATTTGCAAAAAACATTGAACCAGTCCGGCCCTCGACTAGTAGGCCTACCGATTTTTTTTACTTTGGCCCACTGTGTAGGCTATTTGAGTTTGACACCCCTGAGCTAGAGTATGTGGAGACAGCAACAAACTAGGGTCAAAAAAGTTTGAGCAAGTGTTATTTGTCAGAATAACAGGAAGCTTCTCATGCAGAACCGTGTAAATTAGATTAAAACATGTTTTTCATATTGGAGCGAAAATCTGACGTCAGATTGAAAGCTGAACTCGACTTGTAAACATGTTTCTGCTGAACTCTTGCCTAGTAAAACAAAAAGGGATTTCAAAATGAGTCATTTATGTTAATTACCGACTAATAATTGTATTGTAATTCAAAATAATGCATTGTCAAGTGTCCAAGGTACAGTGTAGATAATATTAGCGGGATAATACCTCCAAGACGAACCACTGCGTCATCCATTACAAACCAATATGGAGGCTAATTTACCATTTATGCGGTGTTTCTTCCCAAGGATGATACATTAACCCTTACTTACCTTGGAATTATTTTAAAGCATTGCATGTAGGCTACGACATACAAAAAACACTCAATGATAGAAATGTTGACATTTCTTTAAAACTCTGAATTTTAGATTAACTTCAGATGGTTTTGTGATAGGCTACTACCAAACACGTTCTTCTTTCCAAATATCTCTAAAACCTGAAGTCATCACAGATTATGTTATCGTTCAGAAAAACGCAAACTGCCTCATCCAAGACTTCAAGTTGGAATAAAGAGAAATGGAGCATTTCAGGTTTTATAGAGAATTATATTGATACAACAGAGGATGTGACTGGGTGGATGTGAAGCCAAGTTAATCAGCAGTGACAAAAACTACAACCACAGCTGCTCATGACCTCATCTACCAGGAAGTACAAACTTTAAAATGATTCACACACTACAACCTTTTCCCGAGGCAAATCTAAATTTGGACAGGTTTTCTGACATTGTTTTTAAATGTTTTAATACATGGTAAAAAAAGTTATTAATATACAGTGCTGTAAACAAAAAATGTTTTCTTTTAAAGTAATACAATAACATTACAATATGATAATGTATGTTAATCTCTTCAGTTTTTCAAAGTGTGACACAGAGGGAATGATTGATAAGCAATATTTCCTTTATGGGAGAATTGTAATAATAATATTGGCGGGGAAAAGGCTCACAGCATCCTCCCAGTCAGCATCAAACACATCAACAGAACATGAACAGACATAAGAGACTATTTACAAGAGTGATCTTTTTTTGTTTTCCTGTTAAAATTATTTCTACTTAATGTGGCGAACATCATCACAATGCAACACAATGCAACGACCCACAGCTGATGAAACTGATGTACTCATGTAGTGTGCATGTGGTTTATGCAAGTGTGTGAACTTGTGTAACAGTAGGAGCATCTGCGTATGAAAAGTTAAAAAAGTTCAATGTCCATATTTTCTTTCCTTCGTCACTCATCCACAACATTCGAGTAAACGCCCCATTTTTGTTTGTCCTCCATCTTTTTTTCTTCAGCTCATCTTCTTCGCACGGCTGCCTTCTTGCGACCCTACAGGAGATAGAAAAATAGCAGGGTGAAAACTTGACAGGAAACTAAGCATATACAGTCCTCCACACTTCTTACATTGATCTAAAACCCAGAATTCGTAGAAATGGTTTATGCACCACGTTCAGTACCTTCGGTGTTGGCTCGTCCTCCTGCTCCTCCTGCTGCTGCTCCTCCTCCTCATCTTCTTCTTCTTCCTCCTCCTCCGGGTCATCTTTAGCAGCAGCTGCCTTCGATCGCCCACCACGCCTAGATACCAAAGGAGGAATACACACTGAATCAGAATTTCTCAGCAAGCAACAGGGAGACATTAGTAAACTGAGAAACATCACCACCAGCAGAAAGCTATAAGGCGCTTTCACACCGGAGTACTTTTCCCCTTTAGTTCCGATAGTTCCTGGGATTTTGCGTTCACACCAAAAAGAGAACTTTCCCCCCTTTTCAGTCCTTGCTAGAGAGCAGGCACTTTCCTGGGGAAAGAAAAGTTCCAATTTCTGATTGGCTGGGCGAATTGCAAACCACGCCCCGTAAAACTCTGAAAAGTTTTGTGAAGCCGCCATTGTATTTGCTGGCATTAGCATTATTAGCATTAGCCCAGCGCACCAACGGAGAGAGACTAACTTATGGTAACACTAAGAAAAACATGGGAGCGGTGGATATGAGGAGGTGTTCTGGCGATTTACTCGAAAGATTAGGCAAATGAAGCCGCTGACGTCACTTCTTCTTCTTCTTTGGGTTTACTGGCAGGCCGCAAACAACTTCACGGCGTATACTGCCACCCGAAGTCCCCGGAGTTGGGGACAGGCTTCAGTAGAAGCTATTGGGACTCCCAGCAGCTGGGAAGTATACGCCGTGAAGTTGTTTGCGGCCTGCCAGTAAACCCAAAGCAGAAGAAGAAGTGACGTCAGCGGCTTCATTTGCCTAATCTTTCCTCAGGGACTTATTCCGGTGTGAACGCGATCTGCTCTTTAGTTCCCTGGGGGAACTAAGTGCTGGGAAATAAGTAAGGCAAAGTACTTGGTGTGAAAGCGGCTATAGACTGTCTCAGTGGATATAACCAGGGTATTTTCTTTAAAAAATATAGTATGCGTATTACAAAAGGTTTACTTTAACAAACACTTTTCTAAAACCCTCAGTGTTTTAAAGTGAACTAGAGTTTTCAAACAGCCTGGAAGATCACAAATATATTTAGTGTGCATCGTACGCTTGTTTCTTTGCAGGCGGTTGAGCTGATTTGGGTGGACGTCCTCTCCTCTTCTGCGGTGTGGACTCTGCTGACTCCGTGCTGCTGATTAAAGTTTGAGACAGAAGTTAATCTCGCTGACAGAAATCTCAGAGCCAAAAAGTGATGATCAAAGTTCTCTGTGTGCATTAACCACAAAGCCTTTCTTACCCTTGTGATCGCCGTGGCGTCCTTGCAGGCCTTCCTCCCTTGGTCTTCAACTCCAGATTTTCACTGCTCTTGTCAGCGTCTTCGTCGTCGTCTTCTTCTGCTGCTGCTGCTGCTGCTGCTTCCTCCTCGTCAATCTTCTCTTCTTCCTCCTCCTCTTCCTCTTCTTCCGGGGGAGGAGCTGCCTTCTTCCGGCCTCTCTTGCCCTTGGCAGGAGTGTCCTGACTGGGGGTGGCAGACTTCGGGGGTCGCCCCCTGCGTCCTTTCTTCGGTGGGCTGTTCTGCTCGTCCTCCGGCCGATTGTCCTCATCCCATTGGTCCTCGGACTCGGCCACTGCGGTTGTGTTTGCCGCCGCCTTCTTGCGTCCGCGCTTTGGTTTGTTGTCCTGGTCTTCACTGGAGGCCACGGCACGCTTGCGACCGCGGGGCTTTTCAATATCCTGTAAAAGATGAAATCGTTTACAAGGGCCATAGGGCTTCCACGAATCAGGACCCTTCCATTAACTTAAAATGCTTTTCGTTCCTGATTTGCGATGACATTTTACTACGTTAATATTTTAGAATGTCTGGTTTCCCCAATTTTTTGTATTCTGTGAAGACAAACGGTTCAATACCCAAGATCAGTGTTATTTTCTTCATGGAAACTCTGACTTAACATAGTAATCAACAACCTCTTTTCCACATGACTAAAAGGAGATGGCCCTGACATCATCAAACATTAACTGCAATAATAGATTAAAAAGGTAGTTTAGAAAGAGTAGCCTTAACAGAACTTTTATTATTTACATTTTCCAAAAAGAGGAATCTGTATTCTGCCTATTCTTTAATGACAGCTTAATCATCGGATGATATTGAACATTTTAAAGACTAAACACATTTAGTTATGGTTTAGAACTATGTAGAAGGGAGAGAAGCTTAAGTGCACTGATTCACAACAAAACAAAGACAACATAAGCCACAAGGTCTGGAGGCTGTTATGAGTGATGTGATATTTGGATAGGAACAGTTTACACAACACGTTTCTGCTAATCCTATCTCGACTTAAATCCAGCGGGTGTTTGCTCAGTAGAATCAAAACACAGAGTCAAAAGGGTTTATGATTGGAAACACTTAACTGGATCATAGCAACACCCTAAGATACCGTGTCGTTTCAGACCGTGTTTGTTTTGTTTATTTATACAGACAGACCATAAAATGTCTGTTTTTCATGCCTATAATATTTAATGCCATTGTATTGTAAAAAAAAAGCCAGATTATTTTTGCCTGTTTATCCTACTGGTATCAAGCATGTTCTTATAGTGCTAGTGGAGCACGCTCATGAACTGTTCGCCGGTTACTGCGAAGCGCATAAAGCAGACCCTTATAGCAGAGCGGACAGGTACAGGAGGGGTAGAGCGAGGGATCATTGTCCACTAGTTACCTAAATGTGTCGCAAAATATACTTTGGCGGACGTTAATAAACCTGAGTAAAGTCTGTGTGTGGGAAACCCTGAATATGTAAACAGAAGATGGTCAAAGAAACTCAGGTAATGTGGATATGTTAACCGTTAAATGTTCAAAGGATAAAAAAAGAATAACTTTATGAAAGACCAACAGGCTAGAAACCATGAAAAGACAACAATAAAAGGTTGGTTTATAAACAACCTGTCCCTCATTAAAGAAGATATGCTTATAAAGAGGTCGAAGTACCTTATCAGTGCTGTCTGCTCTCTTTAGGCTGAAGTCCTCGTTTTCACTGTGATCCAGTTCTGTGCTGTCAAGCCTGAAACAAACATTATTCATTGTTATTGTTTTTGAAACAGAACAAAGAAATGCAGTTCAAGTCATAAAAATATCCAAGAAAATAGACGGCTCTTTTGATGTCGCTGGGAAGTGAGCACAGAACAGCAAACATTTACACATGGTGAATAATCCAATCCAGCTGTCAGAACACCTGAAAGTCTGAACACTGGAGGGGATTCGGGGTCCCTTCAATGCATAAAGACTGGATGTTGACCTGAGGGTTTAAATCTGTATAACCTGTCCTGTACCTGGTCTTGCTGCGTTGCGGGGACCCCGGGTTGGACGAGGAGTCCTCGTTGCTGGCGGTCTCCATACGAGACGCTTTGCTCTGGATCTGTTTCCCCGCCGCCGCCAGCGGCTTGTTGACGGCTCCCAACACGTTAGCCGACTTGGGCTTCAGGAGGGAGAGGGGACAAGAGTTAGATATGTGTTTCATAAAACAAAGCCAGAAACAAGATGCCAAGCCAACGTTACCATTTTAGAGGTTTGATTAACTTACTTTTCCTGGTGTGAAGAATGACTTCATCTCTGGTGGGAGATAATTTTTTGTGTTGTTGAAATTCTGAAATAGAATAAATATCTTCGGTCAGAGAGCTTGTTAGTGTAAAAGGAACAAATACGAATGCATCTTTTGAATCAGCACTTTTCTAAGACTTGCAATAGCTGTGACACTCAAAATGATGTACCCATCATGATCCATTATTTGAAATTTTTCCAGACCTAATTAGCAGCTCAGCTATTGCTATTAATAAACATCAATTCAGAAGAACAATATCAAAGAAACTGCTTCGCTGGAAATAAGAGATTACACTATCTGTAAAATGCTTTTGGGTGCAGACTCAAACCTTGTCGGCCTTGGTGAAGAAGGTTGAGGGCAACACGGGGTCTTTGGGAGACTCCAGGCTGTAGGTGGTGCTCTTTGACATGATGATGTTCATGGCTACGTCACACACTGTGTACAGTTTCTGGGGAGCCAAAGAGGAAAAACTGTGGTTAGCTAAACGGCAGGGAATTCATATGTACTGTCCGTATATGATAAATGAAGGTCAAATGAACTCGATGTGTACCTCGTTGGTTTTGGGGTCGGTGGGGGCCTGGGCATCTTTCGTCTGTTTGATATTTTCCACCATTTTCCTAATGAAAGCGTGGCTGTTGTTCTCGTTCTTGGCCATGATAATCTCCAGGACAAACCACAGAGCCCTGATACAGAGGGGAAGTCTGAATGTCAGCAGACAGGACTTTGAATTGTGGACCCAATGTTGAAGCATTTCCTTTTAAGTTATTGGACATAAACCTTGAACTGTAAACGCAATTTACGAGTAATGACAATAAGGACATAGCAGTAAGAGGTGCGTGTCCCCCAAAAATATTACTCCCCAACAGTTTTCCCAAGCACGGCTTACTCTTTAATTTCTTTGAGCTGCTCAATGTCCTGTACTTTGACGTAGTCCGGGTCGTGGGCCAGCAGGTGGATGGTGTAGGGCACCACATACTCGGGCAGGAGAGAGAACAGCTTGTCTATCGGCACACACAAGGTAAACATTACCTCATCACAAAAAGGGCTAATGATTACAGATGTGCACTTATGGTAACGCAAACATATCGTGAAGTAAATCCCCCCGATCCAATGCCTTATTAAATTGCCTCTTAAACGTTAAACAGTTTATTTTTTCCCTACATTTCTAAGATACTGGTCTAAGATATATTCTGTAGAGGTGACAGATAACATACTAGAGGCCTTTTTGCAGCTGCTTGAAATCAGGCAAAGAAAAGGCAAATGTCAGTTTCTTTACCGCTGATGGCAGCGTGCTGTTTGAGGTACTCTCGCCGTATGTTGATGTTTTTCACCAGGCACTGGCGAGCGTGAGCCCTCCTCTCCTTCACGGGGTCCTTGGCACACAGCGCGAACACTCCGATGTACTCCAGAGGCAGGCGCAGGCGGCACAGGCCCCGGTGGAGCTTCTGGGAAAAACACTGACGCACCTGGTAGCACTCATCCTAGAGAGCCAAGAGAGGGAGATGATTAGGAGGAGACAACATTTTGAAATGGTTTGGAGAAATGTGGGCAGAGAGGTGGAGGAGGGCTGTGTGCTGAAGAGGAAATCATACCCGATTGGTAGTGCATCATTTTTCAAAACATTATATCATCTAAATCATGAAAACAAGTCAAAGTGTGTCGGCGCTTTGCGGGAGATGTTTGTCTGCTCTTACATTGATGACGAGCGCACACAGCTGATACTGCTCCAGCGTGATGATTTCGTGGTAGCAGGGCTCCTGGGCCAGCTTCAGCAGGGCGCACGCCGCCGCCAGCCGCAGCCTCGACATGTCGGGTTTACTACGGGAAGAGTCACGGATAGGTGAGTAAACAATACGTTGTGTGTAATTATCTCACATGCTCCGAGGGTCCACAATACCCATTAGATCCTGACACTGAGCTACGGGGGCTTAAACACACAGAAGCTTTTATCTAATAAATGTAGCATAGGCTTTGACACCTACCCCATCCTGCCCTGCTCCGTTAAGTCTCCATCACTGTGTAGAATCGCTGTCAGCATCCTCAGGGTGGAGTTCCCTGATTTGCTTTGGTTGTTCTTCACTCCCAGTAACCACCGCACCATCAGCTTTATGCCCTGGATCTGGATGGAGGTAAAAGCACATTACTTGAGTTACACAATTTCAGAATGAGGGGAAAAGTCTCCTTAATTGCATGTTTTTGATAAATAAATAAAGCTATGTTGTGTTGATAATGAATATGACAATTCTATCTCTGAAAGTTTTGTTCATAAAAAAGAAGAAGAAGGGAGCAGACTGCACAGATGGACAGGGTTTATAAGAGAAACAAAAAGGATCACCGCTGACCTTGGCCAGAGTCTCGGGGGACACTTCCTCGTCAGGGACCCAAAGTTTGGTGGTCTTCTTGCCCGGGATCTAGAAACATAGAAATAATTCTGTGAGACCTGTGTCCCATGATACAAACGGACACACAAACACTAATCCTTGCATACTAGAAGATCAACTGTGATTGGACAGTTTGACAGGCCCTCTTCTCATCATGAGTCTGTTACACCAGATGAATATACTGTACATAAGATGTGTGTACCCTGTCGTTCATGAGCAGGTCCTTCACAATGAAGTTGGCGACTAGAGATTTGAGCGGTGCAGCAAACTGTTCTGGGGCCAGCTGAGCCAGGTGACCCAGGGTGGTCAGAGGAGTGATGAGCTGCTCCAGGTTAGCCGGGTCCAGGCCTTTGTGCAGAGGCTGGAGAAAAACACATACGACATGTCATTGCTTGTTGGATCCTGGGTCACACGCATTATTCATTCAGGTTTGGGAAGTGCTTATTGTTGCTGTTTTGTGTCATGGCAGCAGAACAGACGCATCAGTATTTTATTATTTAATTTGTTGATGTACTTAAAGTGAATATTAACTCCATCACAGGGTGGTTTTTAAAAAGGAAATACACACATTTATCAATCTAATCTATTTATTTGCAGACAATGTTTAAAAAGGCCAGAGTTTCTCAAACCTATAAATAATACAACTTCTCTCTTTTTGTGTTTGAAACAGATATTAGATGGGAGTGACTCGCCTCGAAGATCTGGGCGAAGTGTGTGTCTCTGTTGGTGAACATGGAGTTGATGCAGTGGATGGAATACTTGGCCTGGCGAGGGGGGCCTCTCTTGGCTTTGGCCTGCAGTACTGGCAGCAGAACACTTGGGGGAGCAGGAAAGGAAACACCGTTACAAACCACAGAAAGTATTATCAGGAGTCAGAAACAGTGCAGCGAGTTCAAAGACAACCGTAGAGATTTCATATGTCCTGCTGTAAGGGACAGTATGAATGAAACGTACGATTTGATGTGAGGGAAACTCTCTTCCATCTTGCTGCCCGTGTTCTTGAAGATCTGCAGCGCAGCCTCTGCGACTTTCTCGTCGTCCATCTTGAGACAACCTAACAGAGACTCAAAGGTCTCCGCAGAGTGGAAGGACACCGGGTGAGTGAACGACAGCACCTGAGAGGGAAAGCAGAAGACAGAGTGTCATCGTTAGAAATGTTTTTGTTTTTTTTATTAACTGCAAAGGAGTGCCAGCTGACGGTTTTTACCTTGAGTAGCTCCAGTCCTGCTCTGATGGCCTCTTCAGTGAGGACGCCCTCCTCCTCATCATCAGCTGTTCCATCTATAGATTTGTTAACCTGTTTTATCAAAGCACTGACAGATAATGGAAGAAAAGGTCAAATATTGCACTATTAAATGTAATGTCACAGGTATATCAGTAATATCAGATCTTTATAATGATGTGGTGGCTTGACGTTTACCTGATGGATTCTGTGTCGATGTGTACAGGAGCAATTCTCTCCAGCAGGAACTTGACCATTTCCAGGAATGGATTGCTGGGCTGTTTTGGGCTGCCAAGCTTTTTAGTGATGTCTCGCTGAAAAGGGGACAAAAAATGATTAAAATAAAAATTCTAAATAATCCCATTGTAATGTAGAACAACTGATATCCCTCCTACTCACAGGTGTCATGTTTTAGACTCAGAATCTGCCCGTCTGACATAACAATCGAACTATAGGCAGTTCAATTGATACTTTAACCGTTTGTCTGCTTTAAAGGCCCAGTGAAGTGTGCACCTGTGCATGATCTGTTATGCTAATACGTATAGTAATGACCAAAATTGTCCATTGGAACCCATATCAAAAGATGTTGGAATAGCAACGAATTTGACGAGTTTTGAATTTTCCGGGGAAATCGGCAGTCGACCTTTGCCTTCGTGGGCGTGGCTTGCGATCTACTGTGTGACGTCACGAGATGGACGCCGCTGCACTGTTTACATTCACCACCGTTCATTTTTTCTCTTTTTCAAAGTCGAATTTCTCAACGTTTTTGAGCTAGTATTTTCCTGGAAAGTGTGTCGGAGTTGACTGGAAGTGATTGCCAATCGAGAAAACCTGACAATGGAGGCGACAGTGAAGAAAGAGGGATGAAAAACACAGGGGAAACGATGCATTGCCGCTGGCTGTAGTAATGTCAAGTCTGCCGAAGTGGCGATGTTTCTGTTCCCAAAAGATGAAGGTGAGCCTGGCTGGTGTCATTGTTTCGTAGATTATTTGATTGATCATGATAAATAAAGGCGAGTGGTCGATTCGAGAGAGAGAGAAAGAGAGACTGACAGAGTTACAGGGTTGTTGTTAGCATCTGGTGCTAGCGCGGAGCTAACGGAGATTAGCTGTTTCAACAATAAGGAGAGGGAGAGTGCTCTCCTGTGGGACTGAGAGAGATAACGTCAGCTCAGGGAGGTAAACTGTAGCCTAAGTTATCTCAGTGGGTTTGGTCATCTATGTAAACAAATATTTCCATCTATGTAATATTAGTTGTATAAAATAGGTTAAGAAATCCTTCCAATGTTTTTTGATTATTGAAATATATGTTTCATATGAGTGTTGAGAGCTGTATCCATAAATCTCTTAATGTTGCCCTCAAAGTGCACTAGATTGATCACTTTCCTCATCTATCCTGTCCGAAAAGCTGTCCAAATCAATCATTTCTCTCACACTAGTATCACTTTCCAGAGTCTCCGCCATGTTTACAATCGCAACTGGGTACATCTTGTGACGTCACAGCCACTATCGTCTGCAACTTCCGTTAGGCTCGGACGGCAAAATTAATAATTCATTAATTATGAATTATGAAAAATTATTTTAGCCATGAACAGGCACAATGATATGTAAGGAATGAAACTGCCATTTCATTTTGGTGCAAAAACATGCACTTTAAATATATAGCCCCTTTTCAGAATTGGCAATCCTACTGGGCTCAGCCTCTTATAACGTAAAAGTATTCCTTTCAACACATCACAAGTTGTTCCTGATTGTCGCAAGATCACAGCAAAGCAGCACCAGATAAAAATCTCCATTGCACACCTTTTTGCCTTCTTATTCCATCCTCTTATATACAAACTGAATGTATTAAACTAGCTAAATAGATACATTAGAAAGACTTCGAAAGATTTATTCACACTATAACTTTAAGGGTACTTTTTCAATCTTAGAACAAAGCCAGGTGTGGGATGAAAGCATTTCACTTAGAGGACACTGCACTTGGACAGAAATGTGAACACTCACCACGCAGACTTCAGCTTGCTTGCAGGAGCACGAGGGGCTGACCAAGGTTTCCAACTGATCTCTGATTCGCTCGTCATCATCCAGGACCTGAGCCAGCTTCTTCACAAAGTCCTGAGCTTTGCCTGGGTCCGGAAGGTTCTCTATAGACACACAGATTTAAAAGCTGATGACTACATTTGAAACAAGGACGGTAAGGTCATCCTGTTTCAGCAATTTCATTAGAAGTGTCGTTCTTTGTTTCAGTACTTCAGCGATGCCAAGTGGAAACATCCTCAGTCAGTATTTAAAACAAGATGTACTCATTTAACGATTGTGAAATCTCTTACTTGTGATCACCATGACTTTGGAAAATACGGCCTTGCTCGATGCGTCAGACTACGAACAGATAAAGAGAACAATAGATTAGAAAGAAGCGACGAGGCTGAATTAACCATGAGCGTTTGGAAGTGTGCTTCGGTAAGAGTTACCTTGGGCTTTTTGACCAAATCCAGCAGGTCTTTGACATTGTTTCTCAGAAGATTCTGGCACTTCCACATCTCATTCAAAGCTCTGCGGAGCACAGATGGACACAAATGATGAGAAAAGGAAATAATACAATAGGAAAATAAAGGCCTTCTTCCTTGCCATTTATTCCAAGCTGTTATTTTTCTCAGATCATCACAATCACCTTTTTGTCTTTAAAAAAGCAAACACCAATTGACAAGGCAAGTGACATTTTGCCCCTGTCTTGATCCGAGGTGTGAGAAAAGACTTACTTGACAGCATTTGTGTCCAGGGTGGCATACAGGTAGTAGAGACACTTCATCCTCTCAGTGGTCTCCAGGTTGTGAGGAACCATGTACTGTGCGAAGACCCGCTCTACCAGCAACCTGTGCACACGGGAGGAACATATAGAATCTAAGTTTACATTGAAATAATGAATAACCTGGAAAATAGGATATTTTTCCATATTAAAAACGGTTTTGAGCTGAGAGTCATTAAACTACCATTAAATTGTAAAATAGGATTATCTACACCAAGGGATGAAATTAAAGCGGTTTGAGATTAAGGGCTTTAGAACATTTGTGAATTCCCTAAAAAAAAATTACACGAAGCAAAGAACAATATTACTATTTATAGGTTCCCTAATAATGTGTGTGCATCAATAAGACTATAGTCCAATAAAAAAAAAATCTTTAAAAAGATAAAGTAGATTACTTTTTAACATTATACTCAAAAGGGCCATTAAATATCACCCCGGGGCCGGATTTGGCCCGCGGGCCGCCAATTGATTAACCCTGCTATAGTCCCTCACTGGCCATTTGCAGTTTCTAACAAAATATAGGGATCCTTTCCAGACGGAGTCACGGCAGAGGACGGTTACCATGGCGTCTCTCCTGTCACAGCATTTCCTCCTCAGAACAGTTATGGTAACTGTCCCAGTTAAATTAACCTTATTGAGATTATACAAGATAAGAAGTGCTACATTGTCCCAGAGAGGTCTTTCATTCAAAACAATAGATGTGACAGAAATGTTCAAACTGATTTTGATTCTTCTTTAGCAGGGCTGTATGACATGATGGGGAAGACTTGGGAATGGACCTCCACACCCTGTCAACAAATGTACTGATATATATGCACTAAGCAAACCTGGAATAATCTCACATTTGAATACCTCTCGTAATAAAAATGGGATCATTTTTAGACGCGTAATGATGCCCTTAAACTGTCATTAGTAGAATATTGGAGGTTTCAAAACAGAATGTGCTGAGAGAACAGAAACACTCTAATGCTGCCTGCCGTGTAACTTTCCCACACACTCAGGAACTGCCTGTTACAATGCTGAGTGTTCCTGTTGGCAGCTGAGCAGCTCCACTGCAGCAGAGTGGTGAATGGATAACAGCCCCCTCTCACTCTGTTCTGCAGTCAGATCTGAGACTAGGAAGTCATGGAGTCGTCATTTAGGCTTTTTATGGAGGTGCCCACTTTGCCTCAACATGGCTCATCTACATCTACTTCAGCTAGTGACATTTGGCTGAACGACTTTCAACAACCCCCACTGTGCGGCACTGTAGGCTCTCTGTTGTGCGTGTTTAGATGGAGGAACAATAACACACCAAATGATCTTGTTCACAGTGAAGCGAGCGATGCTGCAGTGTGTTGCATAAAGCCTTAAATCTCAAAAACAAGTCCTGCATATTTCACTAGCTTATGAAAACAGCTGTGATTGCGTTACAGAGCCCTGAGGCTGCTGTAGGTGGTTTCTCTTTGCTGATTGTTGAACTGCAGTGACAAATCATTCGAGTCTAGAGAGAAGCTTCTGGGTTCTGAAGGGCTGATTAAAAAGCCTGATGTTACCGTTTGTTTCTGAAAAGTGTTTGGAACACGGCCAAAGTCTGCTGTAAAGTATCTCAATGTGACAACATTAGCTACATTCAGCTGGTTATCCATGGGACAAGACACATTAATCAAACTAAATTAAGTGCTGGAATTTAAAGTACCCTGCCAATAGCTTAAGGCATATGCAAAGTTGTTAATGAGCAATTGATTCAAGGAACTCACTGAGCCTAATCAGCACTAAAGGGAATGGATTCAAACACTCCATCACTTGCCTCCAGGTTTTCCCAAAGCCTCATTGAAATTGATGAAGCTGTTTTGACCTTTCTACGCGTTAGATATAACAACCAGGAACACATGCACACAAACCTGTCATCGATGCTGTTCTGGTAGTAGATGTGGAGCAGCTTGTCTTTGATCCACGAAATCTGTTTGGAGGCCTCCCTCCCGCCCTCTCCCTGCAGCGAGTACTTCTTATAGATGGATGCCAGGCCCATCATGGCCTCCTTACGTACACGCCACTGATGGAGCATAGGAAAATAAAAAAGATAGATATTAGCACTTGTGGTTGTATGAGAATTTGATGAGACGTTACAATTAGGGGTGCACCGAATGGGAAATTCTTGGCCGAAACCGATATCGAAAATAGGAAACAGTTGGCCGAAAACCGAAAATGATTAATAGAAATATATATATATATATACATTTTTTACCAATGTTGTTCAGCTACCTGATTATGGAAAAAGACATGATTATGTCTTCACTTAAATAATAATCACTATTATGGGTCCATAAAACATTTATTCAGCACTTTTGAATGCATACAGTACATGAATTCCAAGTCAAGTGCATTTTCTTTTCTCTGTAGGATAACTAGAACAAAGTGCATTCAGAACAAAGCCAAGGTGCTTTAAAACTGCATAAACATCTAGGCCAGTAGGCCTACAACAAAATAGTGTAAATAAAGACTAACAGCCAGGCCTTCAACAACAACAAATGCACCAATAAGTTTGGTAACCTAACGTGTTGTTGTGATGACGTAATTAAAACGCGGCGACAAGCACGGCGCGCAACCATGCTCGCGGCTGGCTCACAGCCAACATGTCTGCCGCTTGGAGATCTTTCAAAATATCAGAGTGAGAGGCGCGGATTGCGATTTGTAAAACGTGTTCAGCTGACATTTCTCGAGGGGGTGTAACTGCAAAGACTTTCACCACTTCGGGATTACTCCACCAATATGCGGAGTATGATCAACGTAACCCTGTTCTCGGACATTCGGTGATAATGTTTTGGTGCTAAAACCCTTTCGGCCGAAAGGGCCTTTTTAACCATTTTCGGCCGATAATTTTCGGTGCATCCCTAGTTACAATGGATTTTTCCCACCCAAGAATGCAATTTTTAAACACTGATATATGATAAAAGTTCCTCAGTAAGAAAATGAGTAGCGGGTAGGCTACATTGTTTGACAACTTCCTAAAGAAACTAGAAACAAAGCCTTTAAAAGTAAAACCTACATTGCACTTTTTGTATGATAATGTGTTAGTAGATGTTTTTGTTGTCATTATTCAGGTTCTGTATCAGACAAGGAAATCTTTAGGATCAACAGAAAAAAGTAACTAAATTGACATTGT
Source organism: Notothenia rossii (assembly GCF_949606895.1). Taxonomy (NCBI): domain Eukaryota; kingdom Metazoa; phylum Chordata; class Actinopteri; order Perciformes; family Nototheniidae; genus Notothenia; species Notothenia rossii. The sequence continues at coordinate 11,918,768 of NC_136907.1, forward strand.
TATAAATATCTGATACCTTTTTTTTTAGTGGTGCACGATAATTATCTGCCCGATAATTATCGGTCCGATATTAGGAATTATGACGTTATCCAATAGCCCCGATAATATACAATATATTTTTTGTGTAAAAAAAAGAAAAAAATACTGCGGTGTGGTGTGTTTTGCCAGTACTGTGGTATTAGTGGTTTAGGAAGAGGGGAGTTTTTCACAAATCCAGCGCTCCCTAACTCATGCCTGGCTGTGACGTAAATGGTGTGCGGCCGTGAAGCCAGGACAGTAAACAAACATGTCGTCGGTAGTATGGGACTATTTCAAAGTTAAATAGTTCGCTTGCTATTTGTATTAACAAATGCAATGCAGAAGTTCCACGAGGATGGAAAAAGGCAACGAAAAAAAAATACTTCCAACCTGATTAGTCACCTGAAACATCGCCATCGCTACGATGGTGTGTTAAAAGCGTACGAAGACGCCTGCGCTGCTAAACTAGCGGCGAATCCAAAGCCAGCTGCAAAGGCATCGGGGCTTTTACCTATCGACGAGGCTTTTGAAAAAGGCAAGAAGTTTGCCAGAGACGACCCCAGGGCTAAAACGAGGAAAAAACTACAGTTACATTTCATATATATATATATATTATATTATTATCGGTTATCGGTATCGGTCCTGAGAAGCAGGAAGTTATCGGTATCGGTTTCAAAAAACCAATATCGTGCATCCCTAGTTTTTTTAATAAACTTTTGTTGACATATTGCCCAGGCCTACAAACAACACACTGATAAACAATGAGAACATGCAGTCCAAAGTCCAAACGTAGAAAACAACTCACCCTCTTGTCCAACGTCCTCTCCTTTACAAAATTAAGTAATGCATCGTTTACTAGAGACAAGTCTTTCTTTGCAGCAGTTACTATAGAGACGATGACATCATGGCGGATGGCCTCCTCTGGGTCATGTGATCTAACCCTCAGGAATTCTGGGAAAGAAAACAGGGGGGAAATGAGTGGGAAGTGAAAGAACGTGACGTCTCTAACACATAGAAAACACCCAGCAATGGCTTCTATTTTTAAAAATAACACACTAATTGACCTTTCGCAAAGCCACGCCCCTAAATGCCCGTTGTCCAATCATATTCGATCACGTGCGCGGCTCCCTGTGGAAGTCCGACAAGCTTAGCGTTCAAATTCATTGCGAAAATGGTGAAGCGTTGTGCTTATGGTCTTTGCAAATCGGATAGCAGATATCCCATAAGCTTAGAGGGGGGGGGGGGGTGATATTTTACCCGTTTCCTAAACCCAAAACCCGAGAGGAGAGATGCCGCCAGTGGATAAAGAAATGCGGCAGGCCCCATGCCCAGCTGAATATGGCGAATATCAACAAACACAAATACGTTTGCTCCAAGGTAAATACGTGCTAACGTAGCTAGCTAGCTAGCAAAGATTACATTCACAAATTAACTAACTAATTTAATTAACTAATTTCACTAACTAACGTTAGCTAAAGTCACACGACTACAGCTGCAAGCTGTGTGCTTCTCGGTCGTTTTGACCATGTATATCACTTGATGCATAATAATGTCTGAACAGCTGAGCTCCGTTATTAGTCTACCTGTGGTCAAAGTACAAACAAGAAAGCCAAAAGGCAATCATTCATTTATATTTTTGCTTTAATCTTTGTAGCATTTTGTTAATGGAAAGCCTACTGCCGACTTCCCTAATCCTGCTGCACAAGTGGGCACCCGACCCCCACAAAGGAACAACAAGGTGGATGCAGAAAGCCACCAAGGAAACGGTAGTTAACTTTAAACAAACTACAACATTTAATGCCTCTTGTGATTGTATTGTTTTATTCCAAAATAATAATAATAATTCCGTCGAATTTGACATACAGCTCATGTGGTTTTTCACTCTTGCACTGCGACCTGTATGCAAGTGCCTCTATTGATGTTGTGCCTCCCTCTTTTGTAATGTTTATACTGAGGATATAACCCTCCATAGCGTATTGTAGCCCCTTTTGTCGGGACCTGGAGGATATTGCTGCGTTATTGCTCCAAAATGAGTCTGTTAAGGCGACTCCGACGTTACGGAGACCCTCCATTATGGCTTTGTTTAACGCATCTGGCTCTCAGCTTGTCGGACTAGCAACAGTAACCAAGGGGGGGCGTGGCTTTGCAAAAGGTCAATTAGCTTTTAACCTATTATTAAAAGTGTCAATGTGTTGAGGTATTACCAGAACATAGTGGCAAAATGACCACGATGAAACATTTTAAACAAATTCACTTTCAGCTGATTTACCTGTGAGGTCTTTGGCCAGGTCTGGGTGGTTCATGAGACAATGACTGGCAAACTTAACACACTCCAGTCTGATGGGCACATGGATGTCGTTAAACCTTTTGAGGAAATAAATTCATGTTAATATCAGGAACTCCACAAGGCAAAAACACAAATAACCAAGCAGGGATTTGCTGCATATCCACACGGTGTATCTCAGGATGCAAAACACAAGTGACTATAATGTACACAAATCATAGGCTGGGAAGAAAATCTCACCCAAAAGCTTCTCTACAACCGATTATAGCAAAAAGTAATTTCTAAAATGACCTAGAAATGTGTGGTTTTCATGTTTACCACTTAATACTAGGGCTGCAACAAACGACTAATTTGATAATCGATTAATGAAACGATTAATCGACTATTCGGACTATTACGCCTTGCACAATTTCTCAAGCGCTCTTATTTAGCCATCAACTTTTAGATTTAGCTTGAGGTTGTTTTAGGCATGTGGAAACTAACAATGAAGACAATAAAGATGAATACTTGATTCAAAAATACATATATTATTAAATTAACTAAACACATGTTGATCAAAATTAACATTGCTTTTTATTTAAATTAAATAAATAATATTTCACATCAAAAGAAACAACAGTGTTTTAACAAATCGTATTAAATAATGTGATAACAGAACTGTAAACAGAATAGCTGAAACTTTAACAAAATAAATAACTCAGTTACCTCTAATCATTAACCCATGTTTGTATAATGTAGTTAACTCCGTGTTTTGCTGCTAGCATACATAGTACTAGGGATGCCAGCGATTATTCGAATATTCGTTACAGTCTCCATAATCGAAAATTCTTTTTTAAAATTCGATTTTATTTATATATATTTTTATTATTATTTATGTTTTTCATTTTTTTCCTGGCTTAGTTTCAACCAAAATATAGACTAATGCTAGTAATAGTATTAATAATTGTAAAGGGCCATTGGTCACACCACCAGTTTGTTTTACTGTAAACTGCGCCTGCGCTGCTACACACCGAGCCCGACGGGGGAGAGAGATCTCGTCTGATCGAAAATACATCATAGACGCATTTGTTTGTCTTTTTGCATATTAGAAACGAGTTGGCGACACTAAGACTGTGATATAATATTTTTGTAGCAATAATACATGAGATATTTTTTAAATGTCTCCAGTACCGATAAAAAGACCAATAACGCTGGAGCTTAACGGCGCGTAAAACACACGTGATGGCGTCACCAACGAATCGACGACTGAATTAGTTGGCAACTAATTTGGTCATCGATTTTAATCGATTAGTTGTTGCACCCCTACTTAATACCCTTGTTGTAATTCGTCAAAGATTTTAATAATGACTTGTGTGAAACTCAAATAACCAGTTGAACCCTGTTTTGTACGAATGAGTAAGCCAAACACATCAAACATTGAAAATGAAAATGAACCCTTTTTATCATACTCCAAATACAGTTTTTATCAGACGTTAAGCATCTGTATATGTAAAGCCATATTTCTGAAACCCACCTGCCCAGGTAACACTGCCACAGCGGTTTGTTCTGTGCGGCCAGCTCAGAGTCCTTGGCTCCAAACATCTTAGCCAGCAGCTTCACCACCTGCAGCCTCTCGTCATTATCATTACTCTGCAGACACACACACACACACAGAGGGATGATGCAGAGTTTGGCTGTTTCCAATGGGCATGCAGGCCAAGTCATTTACATTGACCACATTCAAAACACTCCCATAACACAAAGGCGGCAGTTTCTAGAGAATCAATCTTGTTTTAGAACATCGGAGACAATGAGACGTTAAGACAA